>NC_137053.1:50052197-50054697 GCF_032717465.1 Coenobita brevimanus | reverse complement strand
TTAACTTCAGTAATAGTGACATTAGTGGGAACCATCCACTCACATCCCCACCCCATTTTTTGTCCGTTGTCGCTGAGGGGAAGCATCGGAGACTACAACTGGGAATTGATATGTATGTGTGTGTTGGGGAGGAGGCTTTCTCACCCTCTCTTCTCATCTTTGTTTCCTTCCTTGCCTTAACTATTATTTTGCAAGACCTTTTTATTTTTTTTCCTACTGTCACTTCTTCCTTCAACCTTTTTCCTTTCCATTCCTTCACCTTGGCTATTACTGCAACTCTATATTGGTTTATCCACTTTGCCCTACCCAGAAGCATCCTACCCTCCTGATATCCTTTGCTCCCTGACTCTTACCAACTTGTCGTCTACTTTTGTATAGTTTTCGTCTACAATGACATCTAATGGAACAGGTTGTGATGTTTTTATTCCTTCCACTCAATTTCAGTATCATATGCCCTTAACTGCCAGTGTATAGTCAGCCAAAAAAGTCGTCTCTTCGTTCCGAACCCCGTAAATATTCGAACAGATAAGTCGGAGCAACAGGGATAGCTTCACAAGTCTGGCAATTGTGTCAGACCAGACAATGGTAGGGGTGAGTGGTTTAGGAGTGGAGGCGGGGTAGTGGAGGATGTGTGTGCTGTAGTTATTGTTAGCACTGCAGTCTAGCAATACACCGCAGAGTAAAGGTGCTAAATGTGATATTACACCTGATTTAATATCTGCAAATGGTAAAATAATGCCTTGAACGTGTGGCCAAACGAGTGTTAGCAGAAACGACAAGGTGCAACCACGTCCCCTGCCCGCCTTCCTGCCACACCCCCTCCGCCGGGTATCAATTAGCCACATACTCCTAACATCGGAATACGGGGCAAACAGCTGTGTTTTTACCGTGTGTTTACCTCCTGAATATGATAGGATATATTACATACCATGTGTGGTGTGGCACAGAGGTATGCGGTCCTTCACAGTAATAACGAGAAAAGCATTTGTTGCCACAAGTAGTTAGTGATTTGATAAAGGGGTGAGGGAAACCTAGCCACAGGTGATGAAACCAAGATATACACCCACCAGAGTAGTCATATCGTCACAGTCATTCAGTTATTTATATTGGGCGACGGGAAATAGAGGGGAGAATCGTGTTATCACTAATAAACGCTGTTTTATCATAATCATGATGTTTCATTAAATTCCAAACTCCCGTTATGAAACGCATTCCACCGTTATTCCGTCCTCTGAAGTATTTTAAATATCAAAGATGAATTAAATATGACAACCCTTGTACATGAAATTGAAGTATTCTTTGATTACATGTAAACTGCGGTGTATTACTAGATTACAATGCCAACATTTGCAGCACACACATCCTCCACTACCCCATCTCCACCTCGAAACCACTCACCCCCACCACCGTCTAGTCTGACAAAAATGCCAGACTTGCGCAGCAAGTTAGAATGTTTATGGGTTTCGGAACGAAGACACGACTTTTCTGGTTGACTATACAGACAACTGAGCTCTATGCCATTAGGTTTGCCCTACATCGACCTAAACCTCACCTCTCATTTCACTTACAATTGTTTTCTCAACTCTTTAACGCACTCCAGCTCCTTTATTCCACCTCTCGCCACCAATCCTTTAGTATTTCAGATCCAAGAATGGCTCCTCCTTTTTATGTCCATCATAAATCTGTCCAGTTTTGCTGGGTTGCTGGACAGACAGGCATCCTAGGTAGGGATAAAGTAAATCACATTGCCTGGTCAACCATTTTCCTTTACACTTATTTTTCCTACCCAATTCCGTGACCGTACCGGACCATTTCACTTTATAGTTACAAAACTGGCAGTCCCTCAGGACATAATAACACACAACAAACTGTATTCTGTAACACCATTTGTCTCCCCATGGTCCTCCTCTGAACACAAAACAGGAGCTTGGAAACTGCACCTGCTAGTCTTTGAATAGGCCATGCCCGACTTGCCCATATGCACTTCGTGATCAGTCAGCCACGTCTCAGTGTCGCCCCCATATCTCTATACTGTTTTCTGGTCGGTAACATACGACATAACTTCTTCCCACACCTGGATCGATTTCGTAGGATCTCGAGCATCAGTGGCGTTCTACGTGAAACTTCACTCACACTCTTTATTCGACTTATGCTATTTTTCAGTTATAGTAACGTCCATTCCAGCCTCTAATTCATTTCCAACTACCTTCATAATTTGACTAGTTAAATACGCTTTATCTTTTTACTCTCTACCATAACCTCTCTGCTTAAATGCCGTATGGTCTCAGTCGCCTGGAGTTACAATGTTCGTTCATTCAATCAGACTAGTGAAACGTGAAGTAGATGGAGCAATACATTCACTTGAATGGAATGTAAACTAGACACAGTCCGTTTGCAGACTGTTAAACACCAGCATATCCCCTAGTGACCATTGATAGTGTATAACGCTTTCTCCGAAAAATCAGTACGTTGGTCCCACACTCACGTATTCTCCATTGGC
>NC_137053.1:49984697-50047197 GCF_032717465.1 Coenobita brevimanus | reverse complement strand
CAATTATATATAAGATTAGATTATTAGAGATTTGAAGTACCATTGTTACTCTGATTCGGTTTAACCGCATTTCAGTATTGTTTGACGTACTGTACTTATGAATAATTAACAAGAAAGGAAATATATCCTTGAAATACTCACATTCAGTAATATAAAATATCTTGAGTCATCTCTCACCGACCATTGCCGTACTGATATTACACACACACACACACACACACACACACACACACACACACACACACACACACACACACACACACACACACACACACACAGCACTCAGCTGTAGGCTTTATAGTGCAGGAGTATGTGCAATCTCGTGGGCATTTTTTGAAGAAAGCATAGCACCTGTTCGGATGTCAAAAAATACTGCTTCAGTATAAATAAAAACATAGGTGGCAGTCTGAAATCTTGTTAGATTCAAAATGGTGGCCAGTTTCCAAGATTGCCACTTAGCGATAATAATAATTTTCATTCTTGCAGCCAAATATCATAGGATTGCTCGATTTTAGTGATCAATACATCAAATTAAATGTTTTTGTGATGCCAAATCTGATTCTGACCTTAAAAAATGCATTGCAATGAACTGTGCCCATTTACTTGCATATTTCTCTAATATTGGAGCAAATAATTACATCTGTACACATGTAACTCAGTTAAAAAGACCCAAAATATTAAATAATAAGGCATATATGTAAGTCAAAATTTGAAACAAAAGCCTTCCTTAATCATGAATTTGAAGACAGCAGGGAAAGATGATTTACTATATTGTGTAGTGTTGTGTCAGAATATATAAAAAGTAATCAAACAATAGCAGGAATAGGTGATGAGGTTGACCTAAACAGAATATTGCCCAATATGTGCTAATCATTTAGTTTCTCTAATATCATTTATTTTTTTCTGACAATTAAAAAGTGCAAGTAAAATTGGCTGAAATGTCACATAAATGTGCTATTAGAGTAATGGCCTGGAATAACATGTTACACACATTTACCCATACATACATTTATCAATAACTAGCGATTCATATATGCCTGATCAACTATTCCCTTTGAATGTACAATACATAATTATGCTCTTAAAGGTTTTACTCACTGCTCAAGTTAACTTAAAAGATTCAATCAAAGAGCTATATTGTACAATAGTCCCAGTATGAGTCCTTTGCTGATATATTACTTTCATGAAAAAAAAGAAAATCTATGAAACTGAGCAATAGAACAGCAAAACCCAACATGGCATTATTATGCTATGCCTCTATATATTTTCATCGCTAAATAACATCTTAATTTTCATCATCACTTTCATCTTCTAACACTATGGACTCTGTATTTTCACAATTTATCTCGCTATCATAGCAATTGCACAAATCTTAACACCTCAAGTCTGGACTTCGACAAGAACAACGGACAAAGTAACTGTCAGACGTTTTACAGCCACATTTAACCAAGTGAATGACTGCATGTGGCGCTGGTGGTTGTTTGGTCATAACTGGTTCCCATTCTTTACCATCAATTTCCACCCATAACCCTCAGGTGATGGCAGTCTGGGATTGGCAATTCGATCTTGGTTCCATACCAATAACAGGTACCGTTTGCGCAATATGGTCTCCAGGAGTGCCTCAGGTTGGTGGGAGTTTTTCTGACTCAGCCTGCTTCGTCTTGAAAAAACACCATCTTAGGTCTTTAAGCCAGGAAATAAGAGTTTTTGGAAGGTAAGTCTGACAAACAAATTTCTCTATGGAGGTGAGCACTTCATCTGTTGGTCGGTCACTAGTGCCTAGACTTGTCAGTACTGATAGAACATCATCCTCCGCTTCCTGAAAAGCTTTCCAACAACTAGATTTCCCCTTGCCAGCAAAGCTACCTGTGTTATCTGCACCACTGAGTGCATGAAATGCTGGAAGAGTAGCAGCTCTATTTGGACCAAGTGCCTCAATAATTGGTCTCAGAGGGATCACTCTGTGCCGTTGCCCCATTCCTTTCGCAAATGATGTCTTGACACTATGTCTTGACACAGATCTGGATACCGCCTGATAACGAGAACAAACACTTCAGTATCTGGGGAATGAATCTGCAGAGTTGTTGCACCTGAGGCTGTTGCATCCAGAGCATGGAGCAGAAATTTGGTGTCTGCCTCTTCTTGGTTGCTGTCAAGGACGCTCATATCCCTGTGTGTGCTTTGACACTTGCTACCACCAGCCACAATTACATTTCACTGATTTTCAGCAGGTGCTGTCAGTAGTTTCACTGCCACGTATGTTGTTAATTCATGCTTTGTTTGTGTATGAGACAACAGTTTCTTCAAGGATATGCTGGCAATGTTTGTTGTTTCTGTTATGTGATAAGCGACTGGTGGTTGCCCTCCTCGCCTTGTTTCTCTAGTGGCCAGTTTCAGTGAATTTTCTACAACATATATGTCACATATTAGGCGCAGCTCATCGCAGTCACTGTACTTCTGCAAGATGTGTTCTTTAAATCTTTATGGAAGCTCTGAACAGTGCCTCACGTCCTTTGGCTTTGCAAAAGCTTGGACTTCAGCCACTGCGTCAACAATGACTACTGTTTTCATTGGTCCTTCAGCTGTGCCATCATTCTTGCTGCTTGCACTGGTCATGGTTTCATTATTTCCAGCAGGCTTCTCTAGGATGTCCACCAAACTGTTTTTCACTGACCATTGAAGCATTGCACCACTGGAGGCAAACAGAGATCTGGGTACAACAGAAAATTCATATTTCCCCACAGCATCTTCCAAGTTTATGTCGGGCCTAGCCTTGCAGACAATCAATAGCCTTGCAAACAATGAATGATCCCGTTTCAGCTCAACCACTTTGAAATGTGCATACATCTATCTGTAAATAAAACTTAGTTTAAGAACAAGTATAAATATAAGAAAAACATGATACATAAAATTAATGTCCAAATGGTGCAGTCTGTCTATATTGTGAGACAATGTAGATGGCGCTATGCAATCACTGTGATTCCTTATACCTATAAACATATTTAAATAGACAGAAGACAGAAAAGGATGAGGTGTCTGAGACTAATTTTATGGTCAAGCTGTACCGCTTAGAAAAATTCAAAGAAATTTATGCTTTTTTCCCTCATATTTCTACCTTTATTTTTAGATTTTGGTCCAGAATTCTCGATAATTTCTTATAAATAGTGTAAAATTTCATTTCAGCATAGTCAGAAACATGCAATGTGATGAAAAGATCATGAGAATCGGCCTGTCCTGTTAGATTTTATCCTTATTTTAATTAATATCAATATCGCTTGGCGACCATTTTCAAAATTGGCCGCCATTTTGAATCTAACAATTTTTCAGACTGCCACCTTGGTTTTTCTTGTAGCTGACAATGTCCCTAAGACATCAAAACAGGTGCCATGCTTTCTTCAAAAAGTGCCCACAGGATTTCACATCTGCACATATGCACCTGCACTAATTTTGCGTTTCGCACACAGAAAAAAAATTTATTGATTTTGGTAAGAAGCAAATCCTGTTGAATACCTTTGTATCGTGCACAGTACTTTCAGGAATGTGTTGATGTGTACTACCTATTGCAAGTGGTGGCATCACTGCTACTAATACGTAGATCAATGACTAGTGTTCACAAGTATTACAGATAGTGTTTTGTAAGAGTAGTTCAGTACCACCACACTCTCCTCTCAGATGAAGGGACCTTTTAGGCCAAGCTATATCCATTGGTTTATTCTGTTTAATCCTATATATCAGTGCCATCTCACGCCCAGTCAGGACCTCCACATCCATTTTAGGTTAATCAGATCACTCCAGGTTAACATAGAGCAATTCAGGTTCAGTTAGGACCGTCCAAGTACATCTAGATCCTTGTAGGTCGTGAATGTTCATTTAGGTTCTTTACATGTACAGGTATTCAGACAGACAGAGGTTTGATCAAGTTTGCTTAGAGCCATGTAAGTTTGGTTAGGTCCATTTAAGTTCTCGCACGTCAATATGTGCCTAGGCAGAATGATTTAGGTACATTTACATCTTCTGAGGTAAGCCTGGATTCATGTTAGCAGTTTCACTTTCAGTTCAGTCATCTCCAGGCTCAGGCAGATAAATCAGGTCAGCTTCTTTTCACAATACATCTTTGCAGGAATGTGTCTATAATCAGCCCGTTCGGTGAACTTTTGTAAATGACAATTCAGGTGTCTTTAAGGCCCTTTCAGGCATCTTTAGAGTTATTACTTGGAAATAGATCATTATAGATCGTTTCACGTTGCATTGATCCAATAGTTTTTGAGATATGTCGATTCAGGCTTTTCGTTATTGAGTGGGTTGAGTCTAGTGGACGGAATGAGCAAGAATAAGAGTGGGTGGTGGTATATAATGGGGGAAGTTTTCCTTGTGAAAACATGAGCTGAAAGTAAATTGGCAATCGAAAAATTGTCATAATCACCACATTAAGGGAAAACTGGACGGGGTGGAATGACAGGAAAGGACGGGATGGCCTGGGATGCTGGTAGGTGGTGAGACATCTGGGAGAAGTTTTTTTTTTTTTTTTTTTAAAGATGAACAATATACCTAAGCCGTTAAGATATTAGGTTTAAGACGATAGAGCAAGAAATTTGGTGATTGGATATAGAAAATGACTAGGATGAGTAGAATTTGTTAAAGTGCTGGTAGATGATGGGACACGGCGGGATAAATATATTCTATGAAAAAGGAAGCTGTGTGAGTGGCAGCGTTAGCAGAATTAAAAGCACCATCATAGATTTGTGAGTAGATGGATAGGTAGGTGGTAGAGAAGGAGGCTGGACGAATGGAGCATTGCAAGTTGACCAGAATGGGCGCGGCATCGATATAATTTCAGCTTTTTAAAAAATAACAACAAAAACAACGACATAAACAAAGTCAGCATGCGTCGTTCTTGTAGCAAGTGAAGCAAGCGAGGAAACTCTTAGCCAGGTAGTAGAGTTTGCATACTATCACCACACACAACACCAGAACTATAATATTTCTGAGACTGTTGAAGCTACAATGGATCTCTGCACATTGCTGGAAAGCTTATAAAAAAGTAAGGATGTTGCTGAAGTGACTAGTCGCAAAATTCGTCACCATGTCAAAAAAAAAAAAAAAAAAAAAAAAAAAAACATACTGGGACCAGACAATACAATAACTGTTTTATAGAGACTGGCATATACTGGAGACCTAATGAAATATCAGGTGTTACTTAAATGGCTTTTCTGTGGGGGAAAAAAAAAAAAAAAAAAATATATATATATATATATATATATATATATATATATATATATATATATATATATATATATATCGCACTGAGAACCACAAACGACCAGATCTGTCCTATTTCGGACACAATTAAGGCTTCAGTGGATAAACACATGGTATTGAAAAGGTTATGATAATCTAACGGTTTGTTCACAACTGGTCTTTCTCAACTTTGTCTTCTACTACTGAAAAATCCAAAATGCGCCTGATTAGGCATTATAACTAGATTATCTCGGAAATGATTAAAGCTGCAACGGACCTACTCACATCAATGAAAGGTTTGTGGAAGAATAAAAGGTACCAATCACTTAAAAAGCTTTTCCCGGCAATCACCAAAATGCTACTGAAAAAGGCAGAAAAGCAAAAAACTGAGCCACTTAAGTCAAGTGTGTCGGTGGTTCACCATGATTTTTCATGATGGTTCAGCCCTTTGGCTGCAGAGGCATTATTGTAACTCGTCCGTTGTGCGGGAAATGCGGAAAAAATACGTTGTTTTCACTAGCTGTATTGAGCCACACATGCCTAAATAAACACGTTTAAATTTTAGTCAAAGTTCAGTGTTGCCACTAGCTTTTTGAAGCAAACTGGAGGCCTGTAGTTGGTCCAAGGATGGGAGGAAGAGTGAGTTGAAGAGATTGTGTCCTCTGCGAACGGTGAGAGCGAGTGGCTCAGGCCGGCATGTGACAGTGTTGCAAGTTGCCGCCAAACCATGTGGGGGAGAGAAGTTTGGGATAGGACTTTTATGCCTCATAACACCAAACCAAGTTATTCGCTAATTGTTTATGATAAAAACAATTGTTGCACTACAGTTTGGCTATGGATTAACTTACAAGAGCAATTTCACGTGCTCTACATTTTTTACTATGCATGTTACATAAGTTGCATATTAACTGAGATGACAAAACCGTTTTCTTTATAAGTATCGACTTTATCACTAAAAATATCCCTTATTGTTATCAGATATTACTACATGGTCACATAGAGAGCATGGATGTAACATAATTACTCAGAGCTTCCATGTGAAGGATATGGAGCTCTCGATTTCCTCCCTATATTAGTCTCATACTGACAATTTCTGCTACGTTATCATTATTCCTCCTGACAACCTCACCACACCCAAACCGCCACACTAGCCTGGTAGTGTGAACGTTACCATTACTAATTATGCGCTTACTAATGGCTAATTATGCACTTATTATTTATGCAGTTTTTTATTTTCTCTATCAGTCCTTATAGTTATAGTAATTCACAATAACTTTGTAGCGAGCATCACTTTCACTTTCTAGTGTGCAGCGCACTGAAATGTCACTGATCATTGTTTCTTTATTAATTATGACACTAATTTATAATTTTTTTACACATTAAAGGAAAGTAAAGCATCGCAGAGAAAGGTAGAAAAGTGTAGGCAAAGTAAGGGCAGGGTAGGGAGAGGCATGACAATAAAAAGAGGAAACGCAGGGTAGGGTGGAGCAGGGATGAGAAGTGGGCGGCAGGGAAGAACAGGGAAAGGCAGAGTAGGGCAAGGAACGGCAATGTACGATAGGGAAGAGGTAGAGGAAGGGTAGGAAAAGGCAAAACATGGCTGGGAGAGACATGGAAGAATAGGGAAAGACATGGCATAGTAGCAAATGGCAAGGCATGGCAGCGCAACACTTACCGTTCAATATGCTATGCAAGCATGATTTTAATCGAGGCGACAACACACTGTATTTGTTTCTTTTCTAACATTTATTATTAGTCTGGCACCCTCAAGGTTATTATCGGCAGGGTAAGGTAGGGAAAGGCAGAGCATGGAGGGAGAAGGCAGGAGAAGGTAAGAAAATAAAAGGCACGGTAGTAAATGCCAAGGCAGAGCAGCGCCACTCTTACTGCTTAACATGCCACCTGAGCAAAACTGTAAGGCTACTATCGGCAGGGTGTGGTAGAGAAAGGCAAAGCATAACAGGGGTAGGCATGGCCAGGAAAAGAAAAGAAAGGCATGGCAGCGACACACTTACTGCAGCGCATGCCACGTTATCATAATTTTAATCGGGGTAGCAGGACATCCCTTTCCTTTTATTTTATAACATTTTCTCACCAATACATCGCTCTTTGTTATCACTTAATACTACAATGTCACAAACAACGTCCTGAAGTAGAATAATTTTGCAGAGTTGCCACATGAGGGAGAAATGTAGCTCTTGCCAACACGGACTTAGAAAATTATTTACTTATTTTTTCACCACCATTTATTTTTCTTTCTCTGCCAATATATATATCTAGTTGTATCACTGTAGCACACCAGAGTACCGTCATCGCGAGCATCACTTTCACTTTCGCAAGTCTGTAGTGCATTGGTGGTAGGTTAGGGAAATACAATGTATGGCAGGTAAAGGCAGAGTAAGAACAGGAATGGCAGGGCAGAGCAGGGAGGTGTAGGTTAGGGGAGGGAAAGGCAAGGGAGAATAGGGAGATGCAGAGTAGGGTAAGGAGATGCAAGTAGGGAAAGGCAAAACACAGCAGGGAAAGGCAGAGAACAATGGAGGAAGGTAGGTCAGAGTAGGAAAAAACAGGGTAGAGTAGGAAGATGCAGGGTAGGGTAAGAAGATGCACGGTTTAGTAGGAAAAGCCAGAGCATGACAGGGAAAAGCAGGGTTGGGTAGGGTAGGGTAAGGTAGGGTAGTGGAGGAAGATGCATGATGGGTTGGGAAAAGCAGGGTAGTGGAGGAAGATGCAGGATGGGTTGGGAAAGGCAGAGTGGTTAAGAAAAGGCAGGGTAGAGTAGAGACATGCAGGGTAATGTCGAGTAGGAAAAGGTAGGTTGGAATAGGGTGAAACAGGGAAGAGAAAGACAAAGCATGGCAGTGAAATGGAGGTTAGGATAGGGGAAGGACGGATAGTGTAGGGAGATGCAGGGTAGGATAGGGAAATGAAGGGTAACCTAGGAAGACACAGGGTTTGGTTAGGAGAAGCAGGTAGGAAAAGGCAAAGCATGGCAGGGATGATGTAGGGAAAAGCGGGAAGGCTTAGGGAAAGGCCGGGTAGAGTTGAGAGATGCCCGGTGAGGTAAGAAGATCAGGGTTGGGTAGGAAAAGCCAAAGCATGACAGGAAAGGTAGATTAGGGCGATGTGTGTTAGGACTCCATAATATAATTGCAAATCATAATAGATAGATAGATAAATAGATAGATAGAGAGACAGATAGAAGCAGGGAGTCAGATGATGAGAAGGTATTGTGTCTGCGAGAATCGAGCAATGCTAAACATGCTTACACACTCTTAATTCAAGGAATGCTTTATAGGCACACGACAGCGCCTAGTGACTCCAAGTTGACAACTGTTGCCCGTCGACAATGCAGTCGAAGGTTCAAGTATAATGCATGCATATATAAAGATCACACACACCACAAAGCCAGCCAGGAGCCAGGACGTGTGTGCTGGGCAATCCCCAGGTCCTGTCCTCCCCGCTTACTATTTTTTATCCAGCCCATACGCCACTGAGCGGGCTAATGTATGGCCGGGCCTGCACTATAGGTGCAGGAAATCTTTGAAAGAAAGAAAGAATATTAAGAGGGAAAAGATACAAGAGGAGAGTCAGTCAGTTTTCAGTCCAGTTTGAGTGTAGTTCAGTGTCAGTGCAGTGTCAGTTCAATTTTTGTTTATCTTTGGTACTTGTGAAAGTAGGGAAGTGTTGTTGGCAAGTATTAAGTGTCAATGCAGTTAGTGAAGTTTGCATATCTTTGGTACTTGTTTAAACAGTGAAGTGATGCTGGCAAGCATTAAGAGTAAATAATTGGAAAATAAAGACAGTGAACTTAACAAGCCATTGTTTGTTTACAATGCCTGAGCTGATCTTGTGTGCTATACACTGAAAGGCTGACCATAGGAAGAACAACTCACTGGGCAACGTCTTTCCTATATTGTACTACTGCTGTGTGATGGTGTGGGACGGGGACGTAACAGTGGGTATCAAAAGTGGGATCATTAAGTGCTGCAGTGAGTCAAACCTTCGACATGGAGGCAGAAGATGTACAGACTAGAGGCCAAGCTAGACAAGAAGAGGCATCCCTAGCTGCAATTATAAAGTTATTACAGGCACAGAATGAAGGACAGAAAAAAGCCCAAGGACAATTACAGGAACAAAATATAGATATCAAAGAACGATTGCAATCACAGAGGGAACAGCTTGAAGAGGCATTACAGGAGCAACAGAGGGAATTACAACTGAGGAGGCAAGAACAGCTAGATGCCTTCATGGGGGAAAAGAAGGAAGAACAGGAACAACTGAAGGAGGAGGATGGACAGTGTATCGTGAGTCGTGACAGATCCCAAGCATCTAAAGGTGGCATTACAGGGTTGAATAATCAGAATGCAGAAGTTTCAAGTCCTGAAGTGCGTGGCTATAATGGAGGTCCAATTAAAAAGCACCTCAGGAATTTGATGGTAGAGTATCTTGAGAAGCTTTACCGTGCACAGTTTGACTTACTTGCTGATTAGAATAATTGGGATGATAGGCAGAGGGCAGTGCAGCTTGCTACAAGCCTCAAGGATGCTGCAATGGAGATTCTTGGCCAAATGTCAGTGGAGGATAGGAACAGTTATCAGTCTCTAGTAGGAATGCTGTAGCACAGATATGAGCACAATTCTGGACCCGTGTACAGACTCGAGGCGAATTCCTACAGCAGCTTGCTCATGACCTGGAGAGTATGGCATACAAGGTGTACCTTGGAGCAGAAACTAACCTGCTAGCTATTCTTCTGAGGGACCAGATTATCGATGCACTTGATTGTGCGGAGTTGAAAGTGCAAATGAAGCAGGCACAACCCAGGAGCATGCAAGAAGTACTAGCCAGGGCTCTAGAATTTGAGTCCTTGAGTCCTATTCAGGTTCAGTACATCCACTTTTCAGGCAGGTTGTAGTGCAAGATTCAAGGCAAGAAAGGGGCAGGTATGTTATGCAGAAACATTTGAAGGAAGTTGCTGATACTGTGAAAAGCCAGGACATAGGAAAGAGGACAGCTACAAGTGGAAGAGAGATCAGGAAAAGACCGAAGGAGGTTGCTAGTTCTGTGGGAATCCGGGACACAAGAAGGATGATTGTTACAAATGGAAGAAGGAGCAAGAACAGAGCAGTGCAAGGAAATCTACAGTTGTAACAAAAGCGTGTTGGACATGTAGTAAGGTGGGCCACTTCAGTTCTGAGTGTTCAAAGATGAAAAAGGAGGATAAGAAGAAGACTGCAGAAGACCAGAAAGAAGTGGAAAACTAGTGGAGGCTGGTGTTAAGGGGCAACGACCAGCCAGCTTTTCCCATGTAGTCCCACCACTGAGAAAATGCGAGAGAACTGCAATCGACAGTGTGTGAGTAGAAGGGAAGGATTGTTCCCAGGTGATTGATTCAGCCCGAGAGCAGACTTTTGTGGGACCTGATGTGTTACATCATCTGTATCTGCCTGAGTCATCTGAAGAAATGTGTGGCATAACTGGGCACCGCGCAGAACTGAGGGGACCCCTGGATGTCCGGACTGAGGTAACAGGGCCAATGTCAGATGAAGAAGACCTGAAGAGGATGAAGATGAAGGATGCAGTTTTACAACCAGTGCTAGAGTGGTTGCAGCAGAATTCAGTGAGACCATTTTGGGAAGAGGGTTCCAGGTTCAGCCCTGCGACTAAGAGCTACTGGAGTAAGTGGGACCTTCTTCATGTGAACAATGGACTACTGGAATATCAGTGGGAAACACCCGATGGCCTCAGCAAGTATTTGCAAGTGGTGGTTCTGAAGAAGATGAGGTCCGAGATCTTGGATGAATCCCATGACCAGATCACTAGTGGGCAGCTGGGAGTGAAGAAAACTATTTCGGATGCGAGAGAAGTTCTACTGGACTTGTATAGATCAGGACGTTGAAGAATGGTGACGGGCCTGTGATGTATGCTGTGCCCAGAAGGGACTCAAGAAACCTGGTTGCGTCCCTCTTCAGCTGTACCAAGTGGGTGCACGGATGGAAAGAGTCGTGGTGCATATTGCTGAACCTCTGCCACTCACTGAAAAAGGAAACCACTATATATATATATATATATATATATATATATATATATATATATATATATATATATATATATATATATATATATATATATCGCCATGGACTACTTCACAAAGTGGTCAGAAGCCTATGCCATCCCTGATCATGAGGCTGCAACTGTTGCTCAGGAGTTGATTGACCAATTTTTCTGTCGTTTGGGATGCCACAAGAGCTACATTCAGACCAGGGTGAAAATTCGAGTCTGCTGTGTTCGGTGAATGCTGCAAGTTACTGGGGATCAAGGTGACGAGAACGACTCCATCATGATCTTTAAAACATATTTTCAACATTACATACCTGACAACTAAATGAATCGTTTCAAACAATGATTCTTTCATTTATTTATTGCATAGTATGTTTCAGATAATGCTTGGCGTGCAATCTCAGTGAATTTGTTGTTTATTCTCTGTTTTGGCACTGAAGCTTGGGTTCTTGGTGCTGAGCTCTATCTGGATCTCGTGCTGAACGTTCATACAAATTCTGCACATAGTTTTGATGTGAAACAGACACGAGAATCCAGTGTCACAAAGACAAATGTTCGTGAATGGCACCAGCACAGCGAAAGCCTATCTTACTAGAGAAGGATGTGTTTCCAGTTGAGAAGTTTAGCAGTGCTCCAGATGGCATTTGGTAAACTCCATTTGGATTGCATGATTGCTTCTCAAGTCGATAAGATCTTCCTTGACGTCACTATCATCATCATCTTCCAAATTCATCCAGAAGGATACCTGATCCATTTATCACAGGCTTGCAGCTCACTACATGAAAAGTATGCACTGTATGAAGTTTGCGGCATCTGCAGATGTTTAACAGTATTTGACACAATATCTGAATGAAATTAAGCACATGCTATGACAGTTACTTCAAGAGATGGAATATTACTAAATTGTCCTTCCATACACGTCTAATCCAAAAACCAAGTTTTTATTTGGAATCAGTCACCTTCTCGCTTGAAGCTACAATAATGAGACCCATTCTGTGAAGAGAGCGATTGAGCTCAGTGAGTGCTGTGAATAAATCAGCCAAATATGCATGCATTTGAAGAAACTCAGGGCATCAAAATATTCAACCAAGTTTTGTCCATGTCCTTGGGGAAACAGCTAAATTTCATCTTACAGTTCAAACACAAGAGATAGCACACGACCACACGACAGTCACCTTGTGTGTTCATGGCCCATTTTCTTACAAAACAACTGAAACTGTTGATGATTCAAAGTACGACCACGATTCATGTTCACATCTTTCACACAACACCCTAAATCTCCCTCATGTTTGTAGGCTGGTGGCCCATCATAACATATCGATCCAATCATTTTGAGATTTCTTTTAAGTTTTCCTTTATCATCTATAGTTATGAAGCTATCTTCAGTAATTGGCAGAAGAGAAAATCTTCTTACACTTCTGTGTCCTTTTACGTTGCAGACCACCATCATTCATTGACATCAGTTTGACACATCTGTTGATTCATCCACCAGTAGGCTGATTATTACTGGACTATCCTTAATATCACGGAAAACTTGCTTCAGAATATTTTGACTCATCAAAAATTCGGCTATGGATCATAATTTGATGAAGGCATTTGCCATTTTTTCTCTGCCTCCATACCAAGAACAATCATAGATAATTCAAGGGCACACGGCATGATCAATTCTTCGCATATTGTATGGGTTTTCATTGACTTAGCAGCACGGTGTGTAACTTCATAGGAAGCAAGTAGGAAAGTCTTCTCTACTGGTGAAAACATATATATTAGCAATGTGCCGACATGGCCAAACCTGGCTCCTTCATTTAATGTTGTCATGTTATTCCCTGCATCCCTGCCGCCATGTTTGATTGGAAACGTTCATTGAGGTTTGATGGCTTCAAATTCGTGTTTAGAACTTTTTATGGCACAGGATACAGTATGGACATTGTGTACCATCCTTCTTCATACACATGAAGCCATACGGAATATAGTCATTGTTCCGCTTTTTTTTTTTTTAATATGATAAAGTCAAATGTAGAAAAAGTAATGAAGCAAATAAAATCATTTATAATAAATAAATTCATGAAAAATTAATATATAAAAGATATGGTGTGTCTCTGATGGCAAGATATGACAGAGTGACAAACATTTCACTACAAGGGCTTATTAACACACATAAAAAAAATAAAAACGAGGTCTAGCCACACTAATATACATAACTCATAAGAGTTCTCAGTTTGGTGCACGATAACACTCCAAGTAGTAGGCCTACCCTCACCACACTCAGGAAGTAGAAGGAATGGTTCCACCACTGCTCTCACATTTTTTTTTATTCCCCGCGGTAACTACACTCCTAGCACCAACAAGCCATACTTGCACTCTCCTGCTGGACCTTGCTCAATATCCACGCCACTAAACGAATTATACACATTATTATATTTTAAATTATATAAAAGTGTAAATATTATATTATAATATACTATAGTATATCATATTATATTAAAATTGTCAAGCAGAACGTTAGATTCATTGTTACGGTGAACCGCATCACCAAGGCTATAAAAGATGCAGCCTCACTTTATTCTGTACTCCCAAAAGATAAACACATGTGAGGTCAGCATCTTCGCACCTCTCACAGATCTATCTCACATCCCCAAGGGGTGCTAGCACCCCCGGTTTAGAACCCCTGATTCACAGTGTCATCACCCACCTCCTGTGTGGTCGTTTTTAGGGCTAGTGTACAGTATCTTGGAAACTCTGTCCAAAGCTGTATGGGATATGGTCAGGGTGCTTTGGGAAATGTCCTAGGTCATTAAGGACTGAAAAGATGAATGAAGGCAATAATGCTCATCTATAATGTATTGGATCCAGAAACATATAAATATATACACATCAATATCAGAACTTTCCACAGGATGTTCGGTGACATAGGACACACATCCTGTTCCTCACTATTTCTATGAGGTTGCCCGGTAGATTTCGGTGAGCTAACTAACTGCAACGTCTAGGAGGCTTGGGTTTATTACCCACATACCTCTGCTCAGGGGGTTAGCAAATGGTCACTCTTGTATTCTTTGTCTGGACTAAATAGTCGAACCCAAGGCCTTCAAGCTCTGAATGGGACAATCAAGGATTAACTAAAGATGACTGAACCAACCCCAAGAAATATTTAACAAAGGCTACAGAACTATATGAAGTTAGTAACAGAGTGCTCAGAGTTACGAATTATGAATTCACTCATCACTCAACTCTAGGAAACTCTTGGCTCCATCATATCAGTGATATCATTTAAATTTATGCCTTATCCTGATTAAGTTGCCTTTGCAAAACTTGAGGGATGAAATCATTTAGTTGACTGCCAATCACTATGACAAATTCACTTACAGTGTAAGTCTACTTGTGACTGGCATTCTGTGTCTATTCCAACCCCCTAATCAACACACAATATGTTCACCAGCCACAGTTATCCATTGCTCTCTAATCACTTTCCATTAACCTATTTGTGCCTGTCGTCCGAAATATAGGATGGAAGCAGGCATTTTTAAAGGTTACTATAGGAGAGAATCCCTAGGGTGGGGACCTATGAGCTTCGCAACTACGAGCTGATAGGTGTAGGGCAGTATGCTTAGTACCCTTCCCGCATAATTCTTCACACAGGAGTCCTAGACACAAACGGGTTCATCACTGACAAATCTACCAGTGTCTTTAACCTGTTTCTACCTGGCATCCTAAATATTGGACGAAAGTAAGCATTTTCAAAAGGTAACAAAGGGGGGAAACCCGGAGTTGGGTAGTTGGGACCTATGAGCTTCGCGACTGTGAGCTGATAGGTACAGGGAAATACACTTAGTACCCTTCCCACACAGTCCTTCACATAGGAGCCATAGGCACACATGGGTTAACCATTTTATTAGCGTAACACTTCGGTAATCTCACAGTCAACCATTTAAGTCATCCTCAGCATTATGCCTATCAACGGCCCAAAATGGGGAACAGAGACATTATACATTTAGCTGTCTTTCTCTGATTCATATCGCCAAAGAGAACAGAGAGCTTATCTATACATCTCACTACCACATTCAACCCATTACCGACATAGCTTTGCATCACATACTTTTATCCTGACAGGGTTCTTCAGGTCTCTGAAAATCCACTTCTAGTTTTATTAAACTGAAGAATACATCACACTGGATGAAAAAAATGGACCTACCTTGTACAGGCAATTTCCTGGTGTTAAGTACTTGCCTCTTAGGTTTGCTAAAACTTCCAATTCAACGAACAATAATTATATTAGTTGAATAATAACTATGGATAACATAATTGCATAATGATCATCCAAGCAGCAGAAATTACTTCAGTCAATACTTTCAAGTGGGTTTAAGTGAAGTGAAAATGTAAATATACTATTATGTAATCCATTATTATTACATCATGATTCTACTGAATACAGCTTGTTAAAAAAAAATCACAATATCCCCGTGGAAATTATTAATCATTAAAATGCCATTTTAAAAATCAACAAGTACTTTCACTTTACTAATTTCTCATGTATTTAATACTTTATTGTATCCTGACAAAAATGCAGTCAGTGAAGTAGCACAGTCAGTAGGCAAACACATGTTTTCACCCTTAAAACATTAAGGTGTCTAGGAATGGATGGTGAGAGATGGAAACTCGGGAAGGCCAGTGAGGTAAGCTGTCCCAACATATAATCTGGTTACAGACTTTTGTGCAAAAAGTCATAGCATGCATACCTGAAGGAGAGCCCCCAAATTCCCAGAACAGATCGATAGCACGGGAAAAAGAGATAGTCCCCCATTGCACCGACAGGCAACTTTTGCATGATGTCTAATGACTCATTCTATCAAATGCCATCGCACTGAGATGTTCAGGTCTATATTTCATGTATTTTGTCCTTGTACTTGCGCATGTTTTCTGCATTTTTTCCCTTAAACCACTATGGCAGATTTGAACGAGCAAAGAGTGTGCATTCAATTTTGTTTTTTGCACGGGAAGACCACAGCTGAGGCAGTCACAATACTAGAGCAAGCGTTCAAGGAGAAGGCTAATAAAACACACACACACACACACACACACACACACACACACACACACACACACACACACACACACACACATACACGCACGCACGCACGCACGCACGCACGCACACACACACACACACACACACACACACACACACACACACACACACACACACACACACACACACACACACACACACACACACACACACACACACACACACACACACACACACACACACCTGTCTACGAATGGTATGCTCGTTTAAAGTAAGACAGCATGTTAGCCCAAGACTCTCGACGTCCTGGCAGTCCTTCGACCTCTCGAGCAGATAAAAGCATCAAGAAAATTCGACAGGCAGTCTTGGAGGATCGTCGTTGCTCTACTGACGATCTAGTGGAGGCCAAAGGCGTTTCTTGGAGTTAAATCCAAGGACAAAATTCGTCCCCAGTCTTTTAACGGATGATCAAATCGTGTGAACGTTTATCGAGATTTGAAAGAACAGTTGAGAAATGTCCCCGGTTCCTTTCAAGTGTCATTATGGTTGACGAGACCTGGGTTTATGGGTATGACCTCTAAACGAAACAACAGCCCAGTCAGTGGAAGACACCAACATCTTCAAGACCAAAGAAAGTGTGTCAGGTCAAGTCCAACAGCAAGACGGCGGCGATCTTGTTTTTGGACACTGAGTGAGTTGTCCAAAAAGAATTTGTTCACCATGGACAGACTGTGAACCAACAGTTTCACATTACCGTGCTGAGGCATCTATGGGAAGGCATCAAAGGCAAACGTCTAGAGAAGTGGTGAAAACCAGGAATGGTTCTTGTATCACGACACCGCCCCATCACGCAGTGCGTTGTCAGTTCAGCAGTTTTTAGACAAAAGCATCATCGTTAACCTTTACCCCCCATAATCGCCAAATCTCGCTCCCTGTGATTTTTTTTCTTGTTCCCCAAGATTAAGTCAGAACTGAATGGTAGAAGATCTGACAACTTGGAAGAAATACAGGAGTCTGTGGACGAGATGACAAAAGACGACTGCTGGAAGTGTTTCCAGGAATGGGGAAAAACCGGGACAAGTGTGAAGCGTCTTAAGGGGAGTACTTTGAAGGGAATTAAAATGGATTTGGTGCAAGTTTTGTAAGGGAGTTTTTTTTTTTTTTTTTTTTTTTTTTTTTACAATTTCGAGAACTGGGGGGGCCTCCCACTCGTACATTCCGTAATCGGCAGCCCCTCGCCCCTCCCAGGTAAAGAGATGTTATTCAGGGCAGAGGGGTTAACGTTCAACACTCCATGAAACTAAGAATTTGTTATTCAATTCATGCTATTTGCAGGCTTTTCTTTTTTTTTTTTTTACTCTACGAAAAATTTTCCAAACCAAAGAATTTAGATATAGTCTTTAGTAATCTCTGTACTAGGGAGCTTTATTAAAGTTCATATAATCTTTCTGCAACAACAACAGCAAAAAAGTAGATAGCACTCAGAGAGAGAATACCTCCTACAACAAATATATCATGCAGCTCAGATCACCACCAAAATTCATATAATTATGGGATATGACCTACACATCCACAAAATTTTACTGAAGTTTATCAATAACTCTTTGAGATATCTTGTGAGCAAACAAACAAAAAACAGTCCTGAACTAGGACTCGAAATCTGATCACCACCAAAATTTAACCAACTCTTCCTTAACTCATGATCCGCACGTCCACAAAATATCTTTAAAATCCGACAGTAACTTTTTTAGATATCTTGTGGACAAACGACAGTCAGGGGTGAATACTTAGCTTCCTTCAACTTTCGTTGGTGGAGGTAAAAAAAAAAAAAAGTCAGCGCAGTGATTAATTGAAATTATGTTTTTTATTTCCTCACTCGTGTCTCCTTTGTTTCCGGCATAATTTCCTTTCCTCTCATCCCATCCCCCATCACATCTGCCTCTCCCCCTCGTCACCCCCTCATCTCTTTTTCTCACCTTCCAGTTAATCTGCTTCACCTTCATCTTCCACCTCCCATCAAACCCACTTCCTCCCACCTCATTTCTTTCTTTTCCCAGTTCCCTTCCACGTCCCTTCATACTGGGTCCAAATAATCGCCTTTAACTAAGTACCTTTCAACAAAAACACCACATCCTCCTCCAGCACTAGCACCACATCTAACCTAGAGTCCCTTATGTTTTCTCGACGCACAGCAACAGTGCAGGGTGGATGAAAGTTTGGTATTTGGTCCTGCAACATTTTCACCTTTGTTGGATAACTCGCAATAAACTGGGGTTAATTTAAGTGAGATAGTCTTTGATCATCGCCAAGATCAAGGAACAAAGGTACTGCAGTGTATTGTTCTTACAATCTCAGCCATCAGACACAACACCGCATCATGGTAGCCAGGCGTGAAGGAAATGACCACTGTTCTGTAATCCTTGCGTACCAGAAAACGACGCCATCAACTGCACAAGATAGAGACCAACTGAAATTGACTATGTCAGCTTGCAGGATGAGAGGGTGGCCGCGAACGAGGTCATGATCACCGTAAACAAAAACTATTCATATTGCATTCAAGCATGGGTAGTGATCAACAGCCTGCATGTTTGCTTGGATCTCAGCCTGCCTGAGAATTGTGCCAGAATGGATCGAACCTCCAGGTCAGAGAAACAAATCTATCAATCTATATATTTATCTATCTATCTATCTATTTCTCTCTCTCTCTCTCTCTCTCTCTCTCTCTCTCTCTCTCTCTCTCTCTCTCTCTCTCTCTGTACAGTCGTGGCCATGAATAATCACCTTTACTCCTGTACCCCTTGCCTCAGGCTGGCTCCCTTACGCGCGGCAAGTCACACTTGGGTAAGAGGGGCTGAGAGGAAGGGGCCAGAGAGAGAAGAGCAAGTGGGTGGGGGGACGAGCGATGGTGCATGGATGGAGTGAGGGAGGAAAGGGAGGGTAGGCAGGGGAGGGAGAATGAAATGCGAAGTTGTGGCCACATAATTTGCCTATTTTCTTTCATTCAGGGCATCATATAAAGGAGTTAATATTCCATAGATACAGCTGCATTACACCTTGTATAGCGGCGTCAGATAACAAATTTTAGGTAGGTAGTGATATCAATGACTGGCTCGTGAGAGAAATATACTGACGTGACAGATCAAAGTTGAACCCAGATTGTCAACACGTGGATAAGGCGACCAGAATCCCGCCGTTAGGCGGGAGTCTCGCTTTTTTTTTTTTTTTCTTTCTTTTTTTTTTCATGTCCCGCATTTTCAATTGTGAATAAAATGTCCTGCTTTTTGTGCAAATTATCTCAAATATCCCGCTTTTAGATCATTACTATTACATTAGATATAATATGACCTTTTATGAAATTATGATGAATTAGTAAAATTATGCCTAATCCAAGCCAAATGAAATACCGAATTGTTAATATAAAATCTGTACTACTAACTGGTAACTATGTTCGGCCCATTCACCGTGCAGTACTGTATATTGGTCATTGGAGTTCGTTTGAGACATTAGTGTTTAATTAGCAGCCTCAGGGGAGGTGTTGCGTAGCAGCCGTCGCTGTCACTCGCATTTAAGTCAGTCTCTCTCTCTCTCTCTCTCTCTCTCTCAACATACACACACACGTGACAATGTCCCGCATTTAGCTCCAATAAATCTGGTCACCTTACACGTGGAAGCCAGAGAACGAGAGGACACGGGCCCGCCTCCTCCAGCACACAAAAGACAAGTGGGAGCTGTCCAGACGAATCCAGCAAACCATCAACAACATTGTTTCCCCGGTGCCGCGAAGCCTGCATGAGGTTTTTAAGGCATGAGGCCATTGGACTACGTACTAAGGCTTTCCTGGTTGTTTTAGCTTGACCAGTGACGGTAAACATTGACACAGATATATTTTGGGAGTTTGGGTAGGATTTTGTTTCATTTCCCCTCTAACAGGTAATGAGAGATACCGTTACTGTATCCACCCATGAGCACAGACATCAAAATTGTTTACCTTTTATGCACATTTATTTTAAATAGCTTGCCATATAGAGATGTCATTAAATAATTATTGAATTTACATGGTGGTGACACTATAGGGGGAGTGTATACGCGAGAGTGATCATATTTACTGTGGACACAGACATGTCAAAGGTTGCATATATTATTTACTTCCAAAAATTAATTATATTTAGGAGCAGAGGACGTTTCTTACATAAACATTACGGAAGTCAAAGCCATCCAGATTCCATTCTGCGTCTGAAGTCAAACTACACGGATAAACACAAATATCTGGCTCCGCACAAATGTTTGATGTCAGGTCAGTATATTTCTCTCACAAGCCAGTCCTTGATATCCCCACCTATCTAAAGCTTGTTATCTGACGCCGCTATACAAGGTGTAAAGCAGCTTTATCTACGGAATAGTAACACCTTTATATGATACCCTGAATGAAAGAAAATAGACAAATTATGTGGCCACAACTTTATATTTCATTCTCCCTCCCCCTACCTCCCCTCCCTCACTCCACCGCGGCACTATCGCTCCTCGCCCTACCCACCTTCAATTCTCTCTCTGGCCCCTCCCTCTCTGCCCCTCTTACTCCAGTGTGACTTGCTGCGCATAAAGGAGGCAGTCTGAGGCACGGGGTACAGGATGATAGGTGATTATTTATGGCCACGACTGTACATATACGAACAAATGTGGAAGCATGCATGGAAAAAATTAAAAGGAATGGGAAAGTGTCTTTGATTGGAGATATCAATGGAAAAGTACGAAATGTGAAGGTGGATGGCATAGTTGGTGAGTGGGGTGTGCCAGCAGATATGGATGAGAATGGCAGTGCTTTAGTGGACATTTGTACTGGGAAGGGGTTAGTGATAGCCAATACCCTCTTCAGGCACAAAATGATCCATAGGTATATGTGGCGAGTGATGAGAAGGGTGGTTGGTGAACTGAATGAACGGAGGGCACAGATTGATTATGTGTGTGTGGATGAAAGAATCTGAAGGTAAGAAACGGATGCAAGAGTATATTGAGGTTGGGGGAGTGGACTTTCTGACCACCACCAAGTGGTGGTCAGAATCAAGGTCCAAAGGAAATGGAGAAACAGATGAAGGGAAGGACAGGAGGAAGTAGTTGACGCAAGGAGACTGGAAGGGTTGCAAGAGGTTGGAAAAAATGCAGAATATAAGAGGGAAGTGGAGGAGCAATTGGGTAAATATGGATTGGAGCAGATGAGGGATGTGGAAGATGTGTGCAAGATATTCACAGAAGAAATCTGTGCGGCATGTGAGGTGGTGTGTGGGGTGAAGAGAAGACAAAAGGGGGTGCATGGTGGAATGAAGACATGAGAGAGGCTGTGGCACAAAAGAAGAAAGCATATAGTGAGTGGAAGAGAAACAGGGCTTAGAAGAAGTTGAGAGACGGAAGAGAGAGTTATATGTAGAAAGGAAAAGAGAGGTGAAAAGACTAGTAAGAGAGAGTAAGAAGAGAGTGGATGAGGTATTTGGAAGGAATTTGAGTGTAAAGTGGAGGGAATGTAAGAAAATATTTTGGAAAGAGGCAAAAAGAGTTAGACAGGGTGCCAAAGAAGTTAGCTGGGGAGTGAAAGATAGAAATGGTAGATTACTAGCAGAGAAGGGAGAAAAAGCGAGTAAATGGAGAGAACACTGTTACCCCTTACCCGCAGGGATAGCTGGACCATGCCATGCCCCTCCTACGGGGATAGCAGCGCTCTGACCTACTTTTTTTTTTTTTATCTACCAAAAATCAGTTATTGGTCACTTAGCCTTTTCCATTTTTTTAACCCCTCCACCCACGATGATGTGTTTGTCATCATATGGGCATGTCTGTGACTATACTCGATGACGCATTTGTCATCATTTAGGTATAAAAACCTTCATCAAATAAAAAGTTTTTGGCCTATCAGCGTCATTTTTGGAGGCGTCATAGTTCCCGTGCTTCTTGTCAAAAGTAATGAGTTGGCAACCTCGGGGCCTGAGATGCGCGGCAGCCCAAATAGGTTGATTAGTTCCACATCAGCTGTCGAGGGAGAAGGTAGCATGCAGCTAGGCATTTATGTCGTACTATATTTACCCCCATCCTGGGTTGCGCCTCATATTCCACTATACCTACAGTGCTTGTTTACTTTTTGGGCACTATTGTGATTAGATTTGGTGCTTGCAATAGGGAATTAGGTTTTTGTGAATCATTCCTGACCATTATCGGGCGTTGGCCCAACGAAGATTGTGCTAGGCCTACCCTGTTTTTTGGCGCGTCCCAACAATTACACTCCCTCTACCCTGCACCCAATATGAGTATTCAACCACTGAACAATAGTGACAGTGAATCAGGTGAATATAGTGTGCAATAGCTAGTGAGGAAGGACATGGTGAAACATTTAGCAGGGGCAGGTGGGAAACTGCTTGATGACACGGCATTGTCTTCAATGGAAAATTTGCCAAGTTGTTGACGAAGTCCTTGTTTTATGCTGATATATGGTGGATAGTGTTATTGTGCAATAGATAGGAGTACAGTGCAACAAGTGTATGTGATGAAATATTGGCTAGGGCAGGAATCACGTACGGCTTACAACCACGGCTTGCCGTTGTCAGGAGGGGATAAAATAGAGGGGGTTTATAGGGATATTTGATTTTATCACATTGTTATATTTACTCTGTATGCTTTCTGTGTGAAATATAGCATGAGTGTTATAATGATTTGTTTACCACGTGCTTGTGTGGATGAACGTAAACACTGCACCACGTGCTCGTCAGAAAATATCATCTGCAATACCTTAGGTATCGCATATGTGACATACAGAGCACGTTCATGTACTGTTGTGATGAAATATGCTGTATGTCTCATAAAGTGATGGATTTGATTATGTGAATTGTGAAATAAAATCATGAACACTGCAGCATCTCCAGGTATGGGAAACATCATCTGCCACACCTTAGCGCACAGGTAAGGGTCACGCACTTGTACTTGTTGTGGTGTAATATACTGTGTATCTCATATATTGATAGGTTTGGTTATTGTTTTATGTGAAAGACAGTAAATGACTGACCTAACTGCTCGTAGGAAAAGTGAGTCTCGTACATCTGAGTTAGCACAAAGGTAGCGACATGCAGCACGAGGTTAGGAACAAGTGCATTTACATTTTATTGGTGAAATATACTGTGTATCTCATATATTGATAGATTAGGCTATGTATTATGTGAAAATAACGTGAAAGACTGACCCACGTGCTCGTAAGAGAGAGAACATCTCGTACAATTGAGCTAGCACAAAGGTAGCGAAATGCAACGTGAGATACGTTATTGTAGATGGTGTGATATACTGTGTATCTCATACAGTGATATATTTTGTTATGTATTTATGTGAAAAGAAAGAGAAGGTGAACCACGTGATCGTCTGGAAATCATCGTCTGCTACACCTCACCGACCAGGTATGGGCCATGTAATTGACCTACGGAAGACTTGCATTTACATTTTATTGGTGAAATATACTGTGTATCTCATATATTGATAGATTAGGCTATGTATTATGTGAAAATAATGTGAAAGACTGACCCAGCGCTTGTAAGAAAGAGAACGTCTCATACATCTGAACTAGCACAAAGGTAGCGAAATGCACCATGAATTGTAATTGTAGATGGTGTGATATACTGTGTATCTAATACAGTGAGATATGTAATTGCAGATGGTGTGATATACTGTGTATCTCATACAGTGATATATTTTATGTGTTTACGTGAAAAGAAAGTGAAAGTGAACCACGTGATCGTCTGGAAATCATCATCTGCAACACCTTACCACCCAGATCTCATACACCTGAGCTAGCACGAAGGTAGTGAAATGCAATGCGAGGTTAGGAACACGTGCATTTACATTTTTTTGTGTGAAATATACTGTGTATCCCATGTATTGATAAACTTGGCTATGTTTTATGTGAAAAGACAGTGATAAACTTACCCACGTGCTCATAATGATGAGTGCGTGTCGTACACCTGAGCTAGCACAGAGGTAGCGAAATGTAATGCGAGGTTAGGAACATGTGCATTTACATTTTTTGGGGGGGTGAAATAAACTGTGTATCTCATGTATTGATAAATTAGGTTATGTTTTATGTGAAAAGACGGTGAAAAACTGACCCACGTGCTCGTAATGAAGAGTGCGTGTCATACACCTGAGCTAGCACAAAGGTAGCGAAATGCAATGTGAGGTTAGGAACACATGCATTTACTTTTTTTTTTTTTTTTGGTGGAATATACTGTGTATCCCATGTATTGATAAATTTGGCTGTGTTTTATGTGAAAAGACAGTGAAAAAACTGACCCACTGCAGTGTATTCTTGTAAGGGAAACACCTTCTGCTACACCTTAGCGCACAGGTAACAGCCTACAGAACACGTTCATTTACATATTAGTGGTGAAATGTACTGTGTATCTCATAAAAATGACAGATTTGGTTATATGTAATGTGCAAAGAAAATGAAAGAGGCAACCATGTGCTAGTGGCCCCCACCTGTGCATTAAGTCAGGTGTAGGGGACAATGTTTTTCAAGGATACACACGTATATCATGAACCCTTGCATTGCGCCAGTGTTGAGCCAAGTTGCTGTGAATAAAATATCTTGAGTCCTTTATTTCAGCTCACACTCCTACCACAGCATTGGACTACCACAGGGTCCAGAATCCCTTCAACAGCAATTTATTCTCCAGTTGGCTTGCAACAACAGCAGTCATGCAAAGATGAAATGCGGGTTGGCACCACACGAGTGGCATAAGATCCTCGATGAGGTAGAGTCGGAGAGAGACATTGAGAGTGACTGCTCTGAAATGGAGGAGGTTGAGCTCCCACCATCCGGTCAGCAAGTGGAGCTGCCCTACCGCCCTGCATCACGGGAGACCACACCATCATCATCCGCCAGCTTCACTGGAGAACCCTCCCCACCTCTAGGACCTGCCGATACTACCACTCTCTTTGTCGGCTCCCAATCTCCAGGCCACTCTACCCCCCTTGGCGAGCCAGTGTCACCGGAAGCCAGGCCATCGTTCGATGTGATGACCATTCCACCCGCTTCTGTCGTGCAGGATGCTACGGTGACATCCTCACCGCCAGGCCGAGGAGACTGGTGTTCCCAGAGCCCTCTGTCTCGTCCTCGTCCTCGTCCAAGGCGTGCCCTCCAAGACGAGGGAGCCGTGGTCTGCTGTCTGGACACGGAGGACATCCAAAGGGTCAGAGGGCAGGCTGAAGGGTGTCGACAGGCCAACCTGCTGCCACCACCGTCACTGCTGCTGAAGAGGATCCTGGGTGGAGCATTGGCCCATCCACTTCGAACCACGGGCCATTCACTGTCTCCCCAGGGATTAAGGCGGATATTCCAACAACTTCCCTGCAGTTCTTCCAGCTCTTTTTCACGTTGGAGTTGTTGTCATACCTCACCGTGGAAACCAACCAGTACGCCACATTCCTGGGGACTCAGCTGGATGCCTGGTTCTCCTGCAATGAAGAGGAGGTGATCAGGTTCCTGGGGTTATACCTTTTCATGGGGGTCATGCACATGCCAACCATCAGGCACTACTGGAGGAGCTCCGAGCTGCACAACTATCCTAGGGTCCGGTGGGTGTTAAGTGGAAGGCACTTCACAGCCATCCTCAAGCACTTCCACATCTTCAACTCGCTCATCATTCCCTGGGACAACCAAGATCAGCTCATCCGCGTAAGCACGGTCATGGAGTACCTCCTTCAGTGGTTCCAGTCAGCATACCAACCCGAGGAGCAGCTCAGCCTGGATGAGGGCTCTCTGGGGTGAAAGGGCCAGCTGTCCTTCCACGTGTACAACCCCCAGAAGCCCACCAAGTATGCCATCAAGTTGTACATGTTGGCTGAGTCATCCTTGGGCTACATCTGGAACCTCGAAGTCTGCATGGGGTTGCAGCGTACCTTCAAGAACACTGTATTGGGCCTCGTGGAACCGTTGACGGACCAGGGCTATAAGTTGTTCATGGACAACTATTACAATTCTGTAGCCCTGTGCAAACAACTTTTCACTGCAAGATTTTATGTGGGACCATATGGCTGCCTAGAGGAGCGCCATGCCAGCTGCAGGCCATCGCCAAGGCTAAGAGCCTGCCCAAGGGGGGCATAGCATACAGGCAAAAAGACAATGTACTAGTCCTGCTGTGGAGGGACAAGCAAGTTGTGTCCACCTTCCACACTGTGGACACCATTCCGAAGAGGGTTCGAGGAAAGGTGCGGGGTCAAGACAGGTGGACAACCTACATGGGGAAGGTCGTTTACAAGCCCGTCATTGTGGAGGAGTAAAACAGGAACATGGATGGGGTGGATTGTTTCGATCAGATTGGCCAGTACTAAAACATCCAATGCCGAACAGTGAAGTGGACGAAGAAGATCACATTCTACTCTGTCCAAATGGCAGTGTTCAACGCATTTGCCTTGTACAAGAAGTACAGATGCACGCAAGTAACTCTTCTTGAATTTGTGGAGCAGATCATCTACGATCTTCTGCATTTCCATGAAGAGGACTGGCTCATGTCTGGACACACACTCCACCACGCCCAAGACCTACCTACCTTGTGGCCAGCACCAGCAGCATCTGGCACCCAGAAGGCATGACAACAAGTGCCAGGATGGGCCCAGCCACCACCAGCACCAGCACTGCCTGCAGGACACACCACTCCAGCATCACCTGCAGCAGGGCCATCACAGGTGCCACCATCACCACCAGCACCACCTGCAGGAGGCCCATCAGGGGTGCCAGCACCGCCACCACCTCCAGTTGCTGGTCCATTGGGAGAACCCGTGCCTGGGCCTGCAGCTCCCACACGATAGGACCATAGAGCATGAGGATATCCAAGCAAGCGTCTCTGGGTGATTGACGACGAAGTGAGGTTGGATCTCACTCTGCGCCACCACCAGGCGAGGATCCCTGACAAGAAGAGGCTCAGGTGTACCTTGTGCTTCAAGTTGGGGGTGAGGAAGGACACAAGGAACGTGTGTCCTGTATGTGATCTGCCGCTCTGCATGGGTGATTGTTTTGACCGGTACCATACCGAGTGATACCTTCACTGGTGGAGCATACACACACACACACACACACACACACACACACACACACACACACATACAGTACAAAACTCCTCCCCTCCCAACTGATCTGGTCCTGCAGGAAGATCATTGCCACTGGAGAAGTACGTGATATTCTTTTTTTTATTACTCTATTTACCTCTGTTTATGACAGTATATTTACATATACATATATATTGTTATTTACCTCAACACAGATGACAGGGAAATAAATACAGCTTCAGTTTCAGTTGCTAGCAACAGGTTTAGTTTCATGTGTGGTTTCTGAGGGGACTAAAAACAAAACAGAAATAATTATATAAAATAGTTGTTGGTATAAAACCAAAGAACCCGTAGCTAGCAAGCATAAAAGTGTTAGCGTGCTACGGAAAAATAATGTAAGTGAGCGCGGCTGATGGCAGGTCAGCACGTGGGAAAATACACCGTAGTTTTTTTACATTTTTCTTGAGAACTATGAGGCCTAGGATCACCGTTCTTGGTTCAAATGAAAGTGAATGAAATTCTGAACAGGATGATGATATAAAAACATAACAGTGCCGAGAAAAGTTCTTTGCTAAAGCTCCCTGAATAAAAAAGTTGTTGTCTATAAGAAATGGGTTTTAGTTTTTTGCTTACAACTCGAAGACCATACGTCGTATCAAACTGGGACCCCCTCCATTCGAAAGCTAGTAAAATTCTCTTTCGATTGATGTATAACATGTAGAGATTGATTAGCAAACATTCGACTTATGATGTTGGGAAGTGAAATCTATGATCCTGAATGTTTATTCCGAGGGCCCTGACGTACGTATAGTGTGTTTTTTCTTGTGTGTTTTTTTTTTTATCTTGTAGAACAAACATCGACGAATAGGAATATGTGGGTTTTGTGGCAAATATGTTTGGATGGTGAAAATAAGCCGAGAATACACATTTTTGGAGCAAACGGCAGCCATAGGGGGAGGGGAGAAAAGCTGGCGTGTCATGCCCCCGAAAACTTATTAACCTATCCACGTGCAAAAGGGTTAAATATATTCATGCCCCCGAAAACTTATAAACCTATCCACATGCAAAAGGGTTAAATATATTTTTAATATGAGAATAGGTCATAAGAGACATTTCAATGGGTAATGAACAGGGAAAATTAGCGACCAAATGCACATGGGGTGTTGCCAGGAATAAATTAGCTACTTCATGGCCAATGGGAGTATCAATTAGCCTTATCCCTTTTTTTTTATATATATTTTTTAGTGTGAGAATAGGGCATAGAGCACATTTCGATGGAAAAAACTGGCCGGGAGTAGCATTGCGTGGCCAGGCAGTAGCTAGGTGGGGGAGGGGGTAAGGGAGGGGAGGTGGGAAGGTGAGACAAACACAGAAAAATTGCTAAATTGATGACACTGGATGTGAGTACTAGTGGTATTAGCAGCACTGCCTATAGCTACACACTGGCAGTACTCATAGATGATACAAGACCGCACTTGAAAGCCTGAGTGATTTTTTAAATCTCTGGATCACAGAAGTGACGCCCTGTGGTATGGTACTTAAGTAACGACCATCATGGTACTGACGGCCTGTGGGTAAGGAGTTAAAGACTTGTTGAACATAGAGAATGAAGGTAATCCGAGTATAAGTGGCTGGGGAATGGCTGCGAGACAGAGGGATGTGGGAAGAGAGGAAGAAATCAATATGATGGAAGTTGTGGGAGCAATGAAGAAAGTTAAAATGGGGAAAGCCCCAGGAATTGATGAAGTGTGTGTTGAAATGCTGAAGCATGGGGGAGAGATAGTAGTAGAATGGATGTGGAAGATGTGCAGTTTAGCCTGAGAAAATGGTAGAGTCCCGGAGGATTGAAAGTCAGGTATAATTATTCCCCTGTACAAAGGGAAAAAGAAGTGTGTGGTAATCATAGGGGCATTTCTCTTCTTAGTGTAATAGGAAAAGTATGTGGTAGGATACTTGTTGACATAGTTAGGGAAATAACAGAGGAATTAGCTGGAGAAGAACAGGGAGGTTTTAGGAAGGAAAGAGGTTGTGTAGATCAGATATTCATTCATAGATCTTTAGTGGAAAAGTTTCTGGAGAAGGGAAAGAAGTTGTATGCAGCCATCATGGATCTGGAGATAGCATATGACAGGGTGGATAGACAAGGACTGTGGAAAGTATTAAGAATATATGGAGTAGATGGGAAGTTGTTAAATGCCGTGAAGAGCATGTATGAGGGTGCTAAGGCTGCAGTGGGTGTGGATAGTGAACTGAGTGAATTCTTCTATTTGAAAGTTGGATTGAAACAGGGATGTGTCATGTCTACATGGTTGATTAATCTGTATATGGATGGGGTTATAAAAGAGATACAAGGTAAGGCAGTGCATGTTGGAGTGGCCCTAGTGAGAAAGGGCGTTGTTTGGAAACTCCCTGTTTTGTTGTTTGCAGATGATACTGTGTTGTTAAGTGAAGACAAAGGGAGCTGCAAGGCGTGGTGAATGAGTTAGGGAAAGTGTATAAGAAATGGAATCTAATGGTGAATGTAGGGAAGAGTAAAGTTATGGTCTTCGAGAGAAGTGAAGTCAGTGAATGTACAGTGAGGTTGGACGAAGAGAAAATGGAAAAGACGAATGCGTTTAAATACTTGGGTAGTGTGATGAGTATGGATGGAAGTATAGAGGGTGAAGTGCTTGAAAGGGTACAACAAGAAAGAAATGTTGCTGGTTCTTGAAAACAGTGGTAAGAAACAGGGAAGTGAGCATGGAAGTGAAAAAGTTAATACATGACAGTATTGTGATTCGAACTCTAAAGTATGGAAGTGAAGCTTGGACCTTGTTGGAGGGACAAAAGTCAAGAGTGAGAGCAGTGGAAATAAATTATTTGAGAGGAGCATGTGGAGTCACATGGAGAGACAGACTGATAAATGAGGACGTGAAGGAGCATTGTGGTTTGGATGTGGATGTGATAAGAAGCGTTAGGAGAAACGCACTGAGGTGGTTTGGCTATGCGGAGAGAATGAAGAGTGAAAGACTGACGAGGAGAGTGTGAGTGAGGTGGAAGGGGGGAGAGGGAGGGGGAGGCCAAGGATGAAATGGAAGGATGGAGTGGAGAGGTATATGAGAGAGGGGTGTGTGAGCTGGGAGCCGGGTAGTGAAATGGCGGGGGACAGGGCGACATGGAGGCGATTTGTTTGTGGCCACCCCTTCAGGGATTAAAGCGTCTGGCAATAAATAGATAAGTAGACTGATATATGTATAGATCCACACACACACACACACACACACACACACACACACACACACACACACACACACACACATACACACACACACTGAATGGCAAACAATCAAACAAAGAAAGAAACAAAATGGTTCTTATATATATATATATATATATATTCTTGATTTCAGATGAGGCAGTGACGTTAATCTGAAAACACGAATCATAGCTGCATGCAGAGAAATAACCCCTGACATCTTACGACGTGTCCTCGATGAGTGGGTCACCCGTCTGGCTATTTGTATGTGGTGCGACGGTCAGCACTTCGAACAAATACTCTAAACTTCAGTTTGTCTTATGGTGAATGACATGCTGGACAACCTGTATATATATATATATATATATATATATATACCGGTATAAATAAAGACCTTCATTGCTTGTTTGTTTGATTGTCCTTCAATCATTCCCAATCCAAGGGCCAGAGACCCTCAGACCCATATATATTCTGAATCAGCGTGACCCTAGGATAATTTTAGAGTGTTCAAAATTCAGATCTGGGTCATTTGAGGTCATCGATAAAGTGTTCACCTCTTTGGCCCATGCAACGCCTGGCACCCCTAAAACCCAATTTTTGGAATGGAGGCTCACATGACCTCCAGTTCGGACATATGCTATGTGAGGTTGACCTCGGAGGTCATCTGAGGTCACCGGTCGCAGGTCATTTGAGGTCACCAGTCGGAGGTTATTTGAGGTCACTCGTAATACACATTCGAACGACTGGACCCAAGAGCCCATTTTTTGGCATGGAGACACATGACCTCCACTTCGGACATTGGCTATGTGATGTTGACCACCGAGGTCATTTGAGGTCTCTGGTCGCAGGTCATTTGAGGTCACTGTTAATAGTAAACAAGTGCGCTCAAACACTGTGCGTTAGTCTGCGAATGCTGTAATGGAAAGTCACTGGACCTCCACAATCCCTCCTCATAAGCATAAGAGGTACTGTACATGGTCTTTCTGGAGCAGAGAGATTGAACTAGAACAAAATGGATTAGAGAGTTCACCTTTTTGGCCCGGCAACGCCGGGTACGTGTGCTAGTATATTTATATATACTTCCATCCATCCATCATCCAAACCTCTGTTTTCCTGTGAGGAGCGTTGGAGCCCGAGGCTAGGCAAGTTGGTCCTGACATTTAAGATCAGAGTCAATACATAATATATATATATATATATATATATATATATATATATATATATATATATATATATATATATATATATATGTATATATATATATATATATATATATATATATATATATATATATATATATATATATATATATATATATATATATATATATGTATATATATATCGTTTCGTTTCGTTTCATTTTTAAAGGCTCCAACATGCTTGCATGTGTCGGTCTTGGTCACCTAATGGCGGCTTTCCACGCTGCACGATCCATTGCAGCCTCCCTGTTCAGTCCCTTAACCCTGAGGTCACACTTAATGACCTTGTCCCATGTCTTTCTCGGTCTACCCCTCATAATCCCACCCCAAATATTAACGCTTCTCACCTTCCTCACCCAATTATCATCCCCCTTCCTCTCCACATGTCCAAACCATCTCAATCTACCTCTCCTCATCACAACACCAATACACTCCAGTCCCATCCTACCTCTCGACTCTTCCAACGTAAACCCAGCCCCCCCAGACCTTGCACACAGGGATGCACTACACATCCACCTAATCATTGTCATTTCTGTACGTCTGAGCCGGCGAATATCCTCCTCCTTTACTGCCCAGGTCTCACTACCATACAGCATTACATTCCTAACATATGCTGCATACAAAGACCCCTTAGCACGTAGGGAGAGCCCTCTCAATGTCAGAAGAGGCAAGAGCTCCCTGAACTTCTTCCAACCACTTCTCACCCTAGCCACAGAGCTAGCTCCAGCCCCACCTCCAGCACACAACATGTCTCCCAAATAACAAAACTCTTCCACACACTCAAGAGATTCACCAGCAAGTTGAATCCTTTCACGCCTGACAATCTCCACCTGCTCTCCCCGACACGCCGTACACATAAAATCAGCATTATCTCGCAGTTTACCTCTGATACCACTACATCTCTTAGGCACCCATTTATCACAAATACCGCACAAGATAGAATTACTTCCTACGCCCTTGTGGCAAACTGCACATGGCCACTCTCCCTCGTCTTTTACAGTACCGCCACCAGCTCTAGATATCATCACTTTTGTTTTATCTGCATTTACCCTTAAGCCCTTGTGCCTCATACCATCTCTCCACTTTCTAAACCTTTCCTCCGCCTCCCTTTCGTTCTCTACAAACAACACCATATCATCAGCATACAACATCTCCCACGGGAGTCAGTTTCTAAAGTCACGTGAAAGGGCTTCAAATACCATGATAAACAACATGGGACTCAAAACTGACCCCTGATGCACACCAACATTCACGGAAAACTCATCACTCAAATCTCCATTCACTCTTACCTGGGTGCGAGCACCCATATACATAGTCGTAACCACCCTAACCAGCCACTCCTGCAAGCCAAGCTTTCTCATTGCCCACTTCACCACCGCTCTAGGGACTCTGTCAAAGGCCTTTTCCAAATCAACAAAAACAAAATACAGATCCCTTCTCCTAGCAATATAATTTTCCTGAAGCTGTAGAATAACAAATATGGCATCAGTGGTCCCCGTACATAGCATAAACCCAAACTGCATCTCATCAATATTCACTCTCTCTCTAATCATACCTTCTAAAACTCTCTCCATTACCTTCATTATCTGATCTAAAAGCTTTATATCTCTATCATGTCCTCTTTCCAGGGCATATATATATATATATATATATATATATATATATATATATATATGTGTGTGTGTGTGTGTGTGTGTGTGTGTGTGTGTGTGTGTGTGATCATCATCAGCCATTACAAGTCCACTGCTGAACAAAGGCCTCCCTTAACCTTCTCCACTAATTCCTTGACTGAGCCAATCTCTGCCCAAGGTTTGCCTGTACATTTTTCTATCTCGTCTCTCCACCTTCTGTCTGGCCTTTTTCTGCTGCACTTGCAGTCTCTTGAAGTCCAGTCAGCCAGCCCTTTGCTCCATCGGTTATCTCTTATTCTCTGTGCTCTCACCCTTGTTGATCTTTTCCTTTCAAAGATATTCCCAATACTGACCTTTCAATTGTTCTTTGAGGATGGATTACTTGGTATTTCCATTGATTTTGTTTTTCCAGGTCTCACAACCGTATATTATAGCTGGGATTATACGTTCGTTATATACTTTTTGTTCAATACTTACTGGCAAGTTGCATTTCTTGATGTTTCTGTTTACCAAAAGCTTTCCATCCAATTGTAGTACGACTATTTATTTCCCTGTCGTGATCTTTCGTTGGTTGTAGTATTTGTCCCAAATAGTTGTATTCCTCAACTACTTCAAGAATTTCTTCGTTTATTCTGATGACGGTCTTTGGCGTATTTGGATGAAACATTAGCTTTACTCCACTTCATCTTAAGCCCTACCCTGAGACTTTCTCTGCTTTCATCATTTAACATTTTTGACAATGTATCTGCGTTTTTTGAGATTAGGGCAATGTGATCTGCAAATCTGAAATTATCAAAGTGTTCTCCATCTATGTTTACTCCTATGCGCTCCCAATTTAGCTTTCTGAAAATATTTTTAAGGTGTGCTGTTAATATATATATATATATATATATATATATATATATATATATATATATATATATATATATATATATATATATATTGAAACTGAAACTTTATCTCCCTAACTCACGCCTTTCTCAATTTTATGTTTTTCTGAGTCTTTATGTAACTTAACTGTAGCAGTTCCCTCTTTTATATTTTCGAGCAGGTTTAGGATGTTCCAGTATACTGCTTGTTCTCCAAGTGATTTTATAAATTTTATGTGCTCCACGTAAGCTGAAGAACAGATTTTACACCACTGCAGATACAGACATAAAGTGCAGGTGATTCAGAACCAAGTTGGCGACGGTGCATTTCGACAACCCTCAGTTGGTTATGAACAAAGTGACGGAAATCGCAGTTTAACATTTGCCATTAGCATTATTATTACCATTATTATTTTTATTATTATTATTATTATTAATATTATCATAAGGGAGAAGGAGAATGGAAATTACGCTTCAGTGTCAGGGAATGTGTACGTATGCACAGAAGTTTCACTTGTTGAAGCGTATCTGATTTAGGTATACAAGATTTTTAAAGGAATAAATAATACGGAAGTTAATTAGAACTACACGGTTGCCTGGTGGTATCACACGTGATAACTGGTACAAAATTATTGGCAAACGTTTCCAGTCAATTGAAGCAAAGCATTTCTTCCTTAACAGGGAATTAAACATATGGAACAGAGTTTCCGGTAATGTGGTTGAATGCTGTTCAGTATTAATATTTAAAAGACGTTTGAATAATTATCTGGTTTCTTATTTTCAGTGATTATAAATCTCATAGCTGAATGACAAGATCTTAGACTTATTTCCCTATTTCATCCTGAATAATGGAGAGTACGGTAACAACGTAACACCGTTAAGCAGTTCGCGGCGCTTCTCCATTATAGGTTAAGTTAGTGCAGATAGTAGTTGTCCAATATTATATCCTTTCCTGTGTAATTTTCAGAAGAGTTTTTCTATGCTGCATCATATTTGTCCTCAGTTTTTCCTGCCGGTTTTGGGTGAAGGGCTTCATGAATGGGATGGGATTCCTCCTCATTTTCTGTCCTTGTTTTCAGCCCATAAACTTGTCAGCTTAGGTACAGCCAAAAAACAAACAAACAAACAAAAAAAGCTTTGAAAAAAACGGAGGTGTATTGCTGTCTGATTTCCTTCTTACTCCCCTGTTCTTACCCCGACACTGCCCCAAACAGGCCCCACACGCCTCCAACCACTTTCCCCATCACGCCTCACTAAGCTCACAATTCCTCAGAAGATCAGGCTTAATTGCCTACTCAGCTGGCCCAGCCGCCTGATAAATTGTGGGTGTTTTCTCGGCTTCCTTTCCGTCTTTTCTCTCCTCTTCTTTCCGGCCGGGAAAAGATGATGGAAACTTTGGGATAGTATTTACGGACGTCGTGTGACAGTGCAGAAGTTGTGAGAAACAGTAGTGAATCTGAGGAAATCAACAGTAAGGATGGACGGCAAGACAGCATGCAGGAATAACTGTGAAAATAAGAGATAACACCAGAGCAATAGAGAAAGCAGATCCATCGGTCATAGGACTTTAAATTTATGCTGCATATTCATATACGGTAATTAATATTATTTAATAACTGTCATCTGTGCCTCTTAGAATGCTCTGTGCTTCACTCTTGCTCTTGAGAAATGCCAGACACTTCGTAAGGGACCACTTTTAAGTGGGTGATAATGAATTGAAATTAATGGTTGAGGCTCTGTGCCGTATTGTCGTTGGTGCTGCAGACTCGTACGGTTTTCTTCGCGATTTATTTGCGCTTTCGCTCAATAAATGGTTTTGTATATCTTTTTAATATAGTCTGTTGACAGCAATTACATATAAGACGAAGTTGAAATATGCAAAATAAAGCGCTATATGTGGAATGGTACGAAATCTTCCAGAGCATAGTATATATATATCGGCAAATAATGCCTTGCTGAATCCGCAAAATCATAATTTACTTTTCTCTGCCTAGTCAGTCGGTGTTTCTTCCTGGAGTGCCACCTTTATGATTTATCACACACACACACACAACTGCCAAAGTCATCACTGACAAAGGTATCGCTACGGAGCATCACACTAGCCTCAAAGCGACTCACGTTTTAGTCTGTGAGGTATATATATCATCAGCCGTTTGAGTGTTCACTGCAGGACCGACCTGTCCCGACCGAAGAGGGGACGATACAGCCAATGGATCTCTAACAAGTGGCTTAGGCTGTCTGGTACAGATTGTACAGTATATAGGGTGAGAAGTGCTTGTAAGTGTAATTGTAGTGTTAGAGTGGGATGTGTGTGTAGTCTGTGAACCAAGCGTAATCGGCCCGTGCAAGCCGACTGGGTGCAAGCATACTTTACGGTATGCGACACCGGTTCAACCACAGCACCCCTTATATCCGCCAATGCAGTACGTGGCCAGAAGAACGCTCCCAAAGTTTATTACCCTGGCGGGGCGCGAACCCTCGTTCTTCAGTGTACGAAAACGCACACTTTACTGCTGTACAACAGAGGCTCCATATATATATATATATATATATATATATATATATATATATATATATATATATATATATATATATATATATATGAGAGAGAGAGAGAGAGAGAGAGAGCGATAGGGTGCCTATGACTACTCCTCCCACCCAAATTGATGTCTTCTGTTTCTCAAAGATATTCCAAACACTGACATTTTTCGTTGCTCTTTGAGACGTGATTGGTTTGTTTTCCACTGATTTTGTCAGTTTCTAGGTCTCTGAACCATACGTCATAGCTGCGATTATACATTCCATTTATACTGTTCGTTTCACACAGACTGTGAAACTACTTTTCATACTGTTTCTATGTTTACCGAATGCTTTCCATCTAACTGTAGTGCGTCTTTTTATTTAGTTTTCATGGTCTTTCATCAAATTTAGTATTTGCCCCAAGTAAATGTACTCATGAACTTCTTCAAGAATTTCTTAATTTATTTTGATGACGTGCTGTCGCGTATTTGAATTAAACATTAGTTTTACTCTGATTCATCATTAGCCCAACTCTGAAACTTTCTCTGATAAGATCATTACCAGCCGTGATAGAGAAGCTGGTATTATTTTCAGTTTGTGTGTGTGTGTGTGTGTGTGTGTGTGTGTGTGTGTGTAATTCACCGGGTCGGTCAGGATCACTTTGATGGTCGTGATCATCAGCTTTTACCCTCCCGGAAGGGAGCTGAGAGCTCATATAGTCCGATCTAAGGGCAAGGCTGTGACCTTCATACACGCACACACCCGTAAAATAGGTGTGTGTGTGTGTGTGTGTGTGTGTGTGTGTGTGTGTGTGTGTGTGTGTGTGTGTGTGTGTGTGTGTGTGTTTGCACGATAACTTCGCAACCGCTTAAGATATCATCACAAAATTTTACATGTGTGTAGTAGGGAAAAAAATCGATCACGAGTTCGAAATTGGTGAAAGAAGGTCAAGGTCTGCGTGTCTGTTACCACAATAACATCGCAACCGCTCAAGATATCACACAGTTTTACAGGTGTGTAGCAGGAATGAAAAGTTCCTACGAGTATTGTTTTCAGCTTGTCTGTCCGTCTGTGTGCCTGTGTGTTTGTTTGCACGATAACTTCGCAACCGCTCAATATATCATCGAAAAAATGTACAGGTCTGTAGTAGGGATGAAAATCTCCCACGAGTTCGAAAATATTGAAAGTAGGTCAAGGTCTATGTGTCTGTAACCACCGTAACTTTGCAACCGCTCAATATATCATCATAAAAATTTACAGCTGTGTAGTAGGGATGAAAATCTCCTACTAGTTAGAAATTTGTGAAAGTAGGTCGTCAAGGTCAAATTCCTAGCCGCGCTAGATATGTATCAGCTCGGAGCTGGTGTGATTCCTCCGGGCGGGAGGGGGGGGGGACTTTAGTTTAACATTTCTTGCAATGTCTCTGCTGTTTCTGAGGTTAAGGTAATGCCATCTGCAAATCTGAAAAGATTTAAGAATTTGACTTATTCTCCACTCATATTTTCTGTTCCCCCACTCAATCTTTCTGAAAATACTTTCAAGGCATACTGTAAATAATTTTGATGAAACTATCTCCCTGATGAACGCATTTCTCAATCATAACTTTTTCTATGACTTTGTGTAACTTGACTTTAGCAGTTCCCTCTTTGCATATGTCTTCGAGCAGCATTACAATGTTCGCATTTAGTCCTTCTTCCCGCAGTGAATTTATAATTCCTATGTGCTCAACTGAGCTGAAAACCTTTTCGTAATTAGCAAAGCCTAAGCAGAGTTGTTTATTATATTCTGTAGTTTTTTCAACTAGCACATTCATTGTGTGTAGACGATCGGCGGTGGTATAACCGCTTCGGAATCCTGCTTGCTCATGAGGTTCTTCCAAATTTGTTGTCATTCTCTTCCTATGGACTTTAGGGATGAGTTTGTAAATACCTAATATTAAGCTAATAAGTCGGTAGTTATTAAGGTCTTTTGACTCGCCTATTTTGTAAAGCAAATTAATTATTGAACAACATATTTTGGGACTTGCCTTCTTTATACACTGAGTAACTAAGTGGCCTAGTCAGTTTTGAACTTGTACTCTTACATCTATCGGGTAGATCTACTACGATTCCGACTTCTCCTGAGGCCTTTCCCTTTTCCATGCCTTCAAGAAATAAATTTACTTCATATGGTGTTACCTCTTCTGTTTCACTTGTGCCGACTGAAAAGTTACTTGTCCATACTATTGTCTTTCATGCATACAGTTCTTTGCAGAATTGTTTAGCTCTTTTCACCATTTTCTCTCTGTACTTAATGACTACACCATTTTTGTTTTTCTGTGATATACTGTAATTTGTTGCTTTCCCAGTGCCATTTTGCTTCTGACCTGTTTCAGATATTTTCCTTTTATGACGGTGTCATTGCTCTGATCCACGTTTCTCTTTCGTTTCTCTTCTCTCTGTCTCCTGTTGCGAAGCATATTTAATTCTACTTTTCTATTGCATCTTCCTTTCATTTTTTGCTTCATTTCATGAGCTCGAGGGTCATTTCAAAGCCCCACGCAACTCGGCAAGTGACAGAGCAGTTTTAATCTATTCCAGACACAACATGAGCGTCTTGATTTGTTGGAGAGACACACATTACACGCATGTGTACTAACATTTGTGTACACGCTCGTAATGTGTATCTCTCCAACATCTCAAGATGCTCGTGTTGTGTCTGGGATAGATTAAAACTGCTCTGTCACTAGCCGAATTGCATGGGGCTGTGAAATGATCCTAATGTGTTGTGATTGAAATATATCCTCCCATAATGGATTTACCTGGTTCGTCAAAAAAAAAAAAAAAGTCAGGTGTTCACAGCTTTTATCACGCCGTGGTCGAGTGGTATCAGTGCCTGACTTCTATCTAAGAGGTCCAGGGTTCGATTCTCAGTCAGAAGCGTACAAAAATTTTTGTACACACGCGTGTAATGTGTGTCTCTCCAATGTATATATATATATATATATATATATATATATATATATATATATATATATATATAAACTGAAAGATTTGTCAGTGTTTATCCCATTGGGTCCCGGGACTCCTCTGCTAGGGATTTTGCCGGAAGGATGCTAGGCGTACCGCCCTCCACCTTTCGGCTGATAGTCGCGAAAATCATAGGTCCCAACCCAAGGGTTCCCTTCTTTATGAAATTTTAAAAATGACCAGTTCCGTCATATATTGAGGACACTGCGTGCCAGTGGGATATATACGAGGTGCCACCCAAAAGTTCCAGTAATTTGAATATTAGACAAAAATTTACCTGACGTCCTAGTTCTCACTGACACCTTCGAAGAAGTACCCTTGGGCATGTATACAGTGGTCCCAGCATTTTTTCCACGAGTTCATGCATCCCTAGAAGGCTTCAGGCATGATGGTCTTCAGCACTTCCTGCGAGTCTGTTTGGATTTCCTCATTCGAGTCACATTGACGCCCTTTCAGGTGTAATTTTAGCTTGAGAAATAGGAGAATGTCACAGGGAGCAAGGTCAGGCGAACACAGTGGGTGGAGAATGACTACCGTGTTAGTGGAAGCCAGGAACTGCCGGACAACAACTGATGTGTAGGCGGGGGCGTTGTCGTGATGTAGGACCCAGTCCTTGCTCTTCCACTGTTCTGGACGAGTGCAGTGGGTGTTCTCCCTCAGACGCTACAAAACTTCACAGTAAAACTTTCCGCTGACAGATTGACTGGGTGGGACGAATTCCTTGTGAACAATCCCTTGGATATTGAAGAAAACGATCAACATCGACTTGACACTGCTACGCCATTGGTCAACCATTGCAATACCACCAAACCACCAACAAACCACGTTACAATAGTAAGCGTAGCTCAACAACACGTCCACTCACAGACACGGCCGGGGCCACGCTGACGCACAAGGGGTGCTGCTGACTCCTCCTAGTGGCAAAAGGAAAATCTTCAAATGGACTCCTCCTCGTGGCAAAAGGCAAAACTGCAAATGGTTGGCTCCCTCTGTTCAAATTACTGGAACTTTTGGGTAGCACCTCATATATATATATATATATATATATATATATATATATATATATATATATATATATATATATGTATAGATAGATAGATAGATAGATAGAGAGAGAGAGAGAGAGAGAGAGATAAATAGATAGATAGATAAATATACACGAGTACTGTACAGTATATGTGTGTGTGTGTGTGTGTGTAACGGAAAGAGAGAATACACCCTTGCGGGCGCGATTTTTTGTGTGTCCCATCTCAATAGTGAAGGTATGACAAAACTTATGGCGATATCTGACCAGGATTAGAAGAATGTGATTAATGCTGAGTACCTGACCTAAGAAATGTATTAATGGTCATTGCTGCTATGAACTTATCCGCGAAGGTCACATGGTATTTGCTGGCAGCGGTGATGTGATTAACAGCCTTATACAGTCTTAGTGCTGTTGGTACAGAAAACTTCCTCCGTTCTTCTTTAACGATTTATTTTACATATTGCACCTTAATATCCTCTTGTATGCCTTATATGTCTTTCAGATATAAGCATTTTTTATGTCACTTGCATATAAGAAAGTATTGAGATTTATTATACTCATCTTACTTTAACGTGGCTTAAAATTGTCGTCTCTCCATTTTGAATCCTGAATTCTAGTAAGAGATTAACAGTATAGTATGATGCTAGTCACAAAGAAGTGTTGTAGAAAGGATGCAGAATCGCTGCATTGTCTTTTTCTGTCAATGAACTACGGGAAGCAAAGTTGCAAAGGGTTGATATTTTTTGCCAGGTTAACGAGAAAGAACTATTGTCAAATTAAATCACTTAGGAAGAGCTGTTACAAAAGTTCCTAAGCGAACATCAACATGACCTCGTGTCACACCTACACACCACACCTGCTTCACCCTATCATTACAAGCAGGAAAAGGAAGAAATAAATAGACAAGCATGGATTGATAAGCATCTGCCTATCAGTATATGCTTGTGTGTGTGTGTGTGTGTGTGTGTGTAACAAATAGATTAATCGAGAGAAAAAAATCAGAAAGGCGGATATGTTAATTGCTTTACTGAGATTCAGAGATGTGGAGATAGATGAACAGATACTGACTGATATCTATGGCAGAGAGAGAGGCGGACTGACTGACAGATTTGGACGAATTGATATACAGTGAATGTTACATAGTGAGATGGTGACAGAAAAAACTTACTGACTGACTGACTGGTAGACACAGGGTGAAACTAGAGCGAAGAGCATCTCTCCGACAAGGACAACGTAATTTCCAAACCACTCTTCATAATGGGTTAGGTTTTCTCATCATTAATTAGTGCTTCACAAAAAATGTTTTCCGAATCCACAGTCTGCAGTACGATCCGGATCGGTCCCAAAAGTGGGTAGACATGGGCTATCTACACACAAGATTTGGTCCAGACCTCTCTTTTAGTTTTTGAGTAATCCTGCTATCAAACAAATAAACTAAGAAACAAACAATCGTGGGTGAAAACATACTCTCCTTGTCGGAAAGAATAAAGAGATTGAATGATAGAAATACAGAAAGACAGAAACAGACAAAGAGGTATAGACAGTTAGACTAAATAACAGAGATACATAGAGAGAGATTGACATACATGAACAAAAACAGATACGTAGATACTTTGACACATAGAATGAGTGGGTGATTCTTCGTTTACTTTCCTAATACTCATATCATGCCAAGGATGCCGATGATGTTTGAAATAAAAAATAGTAAGGTTGTCTCGAGATACGACAACACTTCCTGAATGAGGTATATTACACACACTACCATATACAAAAGATAAACAATATTAATAATATAGTGACGGATCTCCCCACGACAGCTCCTCAAACTGTCCCATACAAAAACCTACTAATTTATCAGGACCTGGTGTCTACGAGGTACGTTCTCTCTTCTGGCAAGTAGTGACCACAATATTCGTACGTTTCAGTAAAAATGAACTAGGAGAATAAGGAGCCTAAGAAATCTGGAGGAAACACTAGCAACTATTGGTAAGATGATGAAACAGTTAGTGATCTTTCTAGCTTTCCTTCTCTATGTCAGGTTTCATGTTCTAATTTTGCATTCAGGGGCAGAGAAGTAGTGTGTGTATTGTCTTCCACATTCAGCTCGGTGGAAATTTGCTTTCTGGCCTCAGCCCTGCACTTTGACACTCTGTGGTATGGTATGGTATTCAGATCCTAAAAGAGATCCTAATATGAACGGCACTTTCCTAAGCGATGAAAGAGATGACCTTTACTTCGAAATTTGCCTGTTAAACTCAGGTTGCTTTTGACGCTCCCCTTGTCTGGGCTGGGCATAGCATTAAGGTACTGTTGACTGCAAGTGTGTGGACATTCAAGAGAAAATGCAGGCAGCAGATGGGTGTAGGGTGTGTTTGCAGCTGTTGTTGGAGGGTTTACGGGTAATGTGTGTGTGTGTGTGTGTGTGTGTGTGTGTGTGTGTGTGTGTGTGTGTGTGTGTGTGTGTGTGTGTGTGTTTACAGGGAAGGTTACTTGTTTAAGGTTATGAGCAATCTTTGCCACCAGGTGAAGTATCAGACAGCAAAGTCGGCTAGAAACAAAAACCAACGGTTTTCTGAATAATATTAAAGTACTAAACATATACAACTATTACAAATGAATATCTGTCTCTCCACCTATCTATCTATCTATCTATGTGTGTGTGTGTGTGTGTGTGTGTGTGTGTGTGTGTGTGTGTGTGTGTGTGTGTGTGTGTGTGTGTGTGTGTATGTATGTATGTACCGTATGTATACTTTCAGATTCACTAAAGAGTTGACATGGTATCATTGCTGCAGCACTTGGTATACCCAGCACTTTCTTAGGAACGGTGAGATTATCAAAGGAATACCAGGAGAGTCGATCTTAAGTGGAGGACTAACAGATAAGTCTAACTGCCGGTGGATGAGGCAGGGGATCATGGGTGTAGGTGGGAGGGTCATGCTCAAGGACAGGAGCTCTGATTTGTTTTGCCTTGTATTTTCCACTGGCTTGAGAATTGCCAATGTGCTCAAAATCTTTTATGAACACCTAATGTGGGTTTAGTCAGATTAACTGTAATGTTCAATAAGTGACTTGAAATGACTGTCTGCTCAGGTGTTCTGTTGTCACATCACAGCTTATAGTAGCATTGCTATCCTTAGTATCCTTGACTGAAATTCTCATATATTGGTCGATGCAAAGCACTACAGTACAATTCATTTTCAAATATAATCCCACTCTCTGGGTGGACAGTATTACACCGTTAACTGGGAAAGACTGAGAGGAGTTAGAAAGTGTTTTAATTGGAGATGTGAATGGAAAAGTAGGGAATGCTAGAACAGATGGGTGGTTAGACAGAGTGGTGTACCCACTGACGTGGATGGGAATGGCAGTGTCCTGGTAGATATTTGTGCAGAGGAGGGTTTGGCAATAGCCATTTTCCAGGCAAAGATTATCCAATGTGTGCTGGGAGATTAATATGGAGGATGGAAAGTGAGGTGAATGAGCGTAACGTAATGATTGACTATGTTTGTGTGGACGATCGAATGAAAAGATCTTTGTTTAACCCGATAGTGTTCTGAGGTTAGGGAAGTGAAGTGTCAAACCACGACATAGTAGTGACAAAGACAAAAGCACAGAAGCAGAGGGTGAAAAGAGGTAAAGGAAAAACAGGAGGAAGCGGTTGTCGGAAAGGGAATACAGAGGTTTCAAAAAGAAGAAAAAAAGCGGGTAGATGTAAGGTATTCACAAAGAAACCTATGCAGCATGCGAGGTAGTGATCGGAGTGAAGAGAAAACGAAAGGCGTGCAAGGAACCGCGTGATGGAATGAAGAGGTGAATCGAGCTGAGGAACAGAACAAGAGAGCACATAGTTACCGGATGGGAAGTAGAAGAACGGAGGAAATATAAAGACATGAAATAGAGCTGTATATTGAGAAGAGAAGAGAGGTGGAAAAACTGAATAAGCTTGGAATAAATTCGGCATGAAAAACGGTGGGAATGTAAGATATTGTTTCGGGAGGAGATCAAGAAAGCAAGACAGGGGATAAGGGAAGTAGCAGAGGAGAAGACGAAAATGGTAGAATGTTTGTGGGAAAAAAAAAAAAAAAAGAAAGTGACCCGACGGAGAATACATTTGAAGGGGCTACTGATTTTGGAAATGAAGGCAGGGCAAGTATAAATGATTGGGAAATGGCTAGAAGAATAAGACAGGCGAGAAGGGAGGAGATCAATTGGATGGAAGTGGTTGATTCACAGAGGGAGGTCAAAATTTGGAGAAGCCCCAGGAACTGATGAACAGCGCGACGAAAAGTCAAATACTCGGGAGAGACAGTGATGGAATAGATATGGGAAATGTACAGATTGGCCTCGGAGGCCGACATAGTACCGGATGACTTGAAGTCGGGTAAAATTGGAGGATTATTAGTCAGGGTTTAGAAATTGTCTGTACTCTTGTTAGATGTTGATACGGTACTGTTAAAGTGAATATGAGTTGCAGGGCTTGGTGAATGAGTTTGGAAGTGAGCATAAAAACAGAATCTAAATGTGTATAGCTAAGAGTACAGTCTATAAGAGAAATTAAGTCACTGAGTTTACAGTCAAGGTAGATGGTCAGGAAATGGAAAATGTGAGGGCCTACATATATATAGATCTTGTGATGAGTAAGGGTGGAAGTTTAAAGGATGAAGAACATGAAAAATATAGCAAAGAAGTAATGTTACTGGCTCACTAAAAGCAGTAATAAGGATGAGGAAAACGATCATACAAGTACATCAGTCACTGATCCCCACTCAAATGTTAAGTAGTGAAGCTTGGTCCTTGTACGAGGGAAACTAACAAGTCAAGAATGAAAGAAGTGGAAATGAGTTATCTGTGATAAACGTAAACTTGCGTGGAGAGGGACAAACAAATGAGGAAGTGAAAGACTGCTAGACATTATTAGAAAAATTCTCTAAATTGATTTGGCCATGTGGAGAGGATGGATAATGAAAGATTGACGAGGACAGTGTACGTGAGTGAGATGGAGGGAGAAGGGGGAGGGGGAGACGAAGGATGAGATGGAGAAGTATATGAGGGAAGGGGATTTGTGCTGGATAAAAAGTAGTCAGATGGCAGAGGACAGAATGACGGGGAGGTGATTCGTGTGCGGCTATACTCTGCAAATTTAAGGTGTCTGACAACTGACAGAATGATTGCCATGACGCCTTTAATATTTTATGTTGTATCACGGTGGAAAAATTTTTTCAGCTCAAGAGAGATCTGTACTAAATGTAGAAGGGTTCTGAAACATCTTTATCAACTTTATTAACAAAGCATATCCGAATTTTATTAACAACAGATATATTCAACGTTGGAGTGAGATCTAGTAGTGGGGGGATTAACTTAGTACTGTGCTCTGGAAGAAGCATTTCTCGTTGTCTGACGTACTGAATATTCGTATTACTCGAATTAACGTCCACTGGCTGCAGTAGTTGTACATTAAGCGTTTTCTTGGGGGAAAAGGGAGAGAGTGGAACTAAGTCTGTTACTACTGATTGCTGGATTACTAGAATCCTTTCTCTCAAGCACTTATGCTGTTAAGCTCGTGAAAAGGAGAGTAAATGGGAGATTTAGTCGCTCACATAATAATTATCACACGGACAAATATCACTTTGTCTAGTTACTCGCCTTAATTGTTTGGATTAAGTAGCCTAGCTTAGGTTCCCAATGCTCCTGTTGCAGCTACAGGGATTAGATGATAGCCATATAGACTGGTTTTGGATTACAGATAATTTGTACTTTGGGGGAAAAAAACGATTTATTGTTAGTGATGGAAACAAAAGATATCTAGTAAATGTGAACAGGCACGTGGGAGGGAGGCTATGGTGATCTACCACAAACGAAGGATAGAGTCATAAAATAAAAAGTTTAAGAGCAGTCAGATTACTAACATAAGGAGTCAGTAATAGGAATCTTCAATATTTTAAAACCTAAATTTTGGCGAAATTTTGTGCAGATGAAACCAGAATCAGATATACAAATATAACAACCAAGAGTATTATTGCTAAAACTAGGTAAGGCAAACCAGCTTCGTTAGAAATAACAATACCGTAAGACTTAGTATATGCATCGTATAATATATTTTCATTTACTGTCTCAGTATCATGAGGAGACAGTCTGACTTTTCACTCTTGCTTGAGAGGCACCTGTCTGTCCGCAATGAGAGGAAAGGAAGATCCTTACCGAGTTTTGTTAAAATATACTACCCCTAAAATCTACAGTAGCCTAGTTGTTCGAGTCATTAGGCGAAATGTGATGGCAGTTTAAGTCATAGCATCTAATTCTATGATCATTAAATGTTTTTTTTTTTTTTTTCGGTGACTGTTTTCATTCTCAGAGAGAGAGAGAGAGAGAGAGAGAGAGAGAGAGAGAGGGAGGTTAGATTATGAGAACAACGGTGGTGGATTGTTCTATACTCGTAGATAGGAGGAGCGTGCGCCTTGGAATATGAGACTGGGGGTTGAAACGAGATGTCAGCAGAGAATGTAGTGAGGAACCGATGTGAACTAACAGAGAAAGCAGTTGGTGTAGAATGTGCAGGACAAGATACAAGGGGAAAGAAATGTTGTAAATCCTGACTGGTTGTACTAACACGTGGTGTGGTGGAACTACGTGTTTACCTCAAAGGATATAAGTCAGTTGTCGTGCCATTCATTAGAAAGATGGATGTGAAAGTGGAATATGCACCATTAACTTTCAGAAGGTCGTCAGAATTTATACATGACATGATATCTGTTTATATACTGTGTGTGTGTGTGTGTGTGTGTGTGTGTGTGTGTGTACATGTGCAAGTCATTCTACTAGTGGAGCTTGGTGGCCACCTGGACAAGTTGGTGAGTGGATGAGCTTGGTGGGTGGATAGGCAGGGTTTGCTAGGTGGGTAGATGGGGGTCGGTATTGTGAGTGATGTTAGGGGGCAGGGTGGGTAGACAGAGAGGGTGTATCGAGTGCGTTGCGCTGGTGGGTGGGTATGATAGTTAAGGTGGGTGTGATAGGTGGAGTAAGTGTGCAGGTTAGATGGTTTGGAGAAGTGGAGTGCACTGAGTGGGTGGATGCCCGGGTGGGTGACTGGCAGGGGTAGAATGGATGGGAAGGGAGGGTGGTTTGGATAGGCAGAGTGCTTGGAGTGTGTTTTCGGGAAGGTGGGAGGATGGGCTTTGTAGGAGAGTGAGTGGGTGTGTGGCTTCCTAGAGGACAAGATAGAAAACTGGGATACCACACTGAGTGGGGAGGTGTATGCATTAGTGGTTGGATGGTTGAGTGACTTGGGAAGATAAGTCCATTGGGGAATAGGCACATAGTGTTAACAGGTGCATGAATGGAATATTTCCAGGTGGGAAACTGCGTCCATTTAAGTATGAGCTTGGGGGAATCAGTGGAACCATATGGTCCATAGGGAAAAAAGTTCCCTGGGGGAAACAGGTCCATGGAAGAAAAATGAGTCCCTGTGGGAAATGACTGTTTCCCCATGGGTTCATGTGGAATATAGTTCCATGGGATAAATTGGTCCTTGGGGAAATAGGCCACGGAAGAGGAGGAGGACCATGAGCAAAATAGGTTCACGGTGAAAGAAGGTCCACGGAGAAAATAGATCCTTTGTGAAAGTAGGTCCATGGTGAAATTTAACCTTTGTGAAAAGCAGGTCAATGGAGGGGAAAAAAAAAAAAAAAAAGGTCCATGGGGGAATTTAGGTTTATATCGGAAAATAAATCCATGGGGAAACAGGCTGACAATGAAAAATGGGCCCATTTGGTGAAAATCGGACCATGGAGTGATAATATGTCGATGGTGGAAAATAGGTGGGCGGAGGGTGATCCTTTGATCTTAGCTGGAGGCTGGATTATGAGATATTTTTCACTAAAGGAAATGCGACTAACTAAATAGCGAATCACGTTATGGAGTTCTTGGCCTGATTTCGCAAAATTTCAATTTAGATTTCAACGAAAGCTCTGTCAGCGTTTTCATGCATCTCATAATACGGTTTTCATAGCAATCATATGGGTATTAGACCGTGGAGAGATGGTCCGTCCTTGCTGGTGTCTTGGATCATGAGGAAGCATAGCTCAGATTGCACACCCTTGTGTATGTTAATAACAGCTCCTCAAGATGTGCTGTGCTGGAGAAATAAACGATTTCAGCAGATCTTTTCATTTTTTTATGTATATATCCAGCAGTAGAACAAATTTTGTGAGACGAATACATAAATCCTACAGTAAGGTACACATTTAAATATTTAGTGTGGTTATTTTATTTTGCTATAATGAATTTAAAATTTCTCATGGATGTTTTCTCCTCACAGAACTCTCAAATTTAACTTTCGTAATTCAATAAACATAATTCAATTAGTAGCTGTAGAGTATTAAATTAGACAGCATGACTGAAACACAGGAGCACATCTCTCGCTCTGCTAATCCTCCTAACAGTTTCCTGTAGCATGTGATGACAGAAGTGCTAGAAATAAAGTATAGCCTTTGCATTACTGCGACAGTGCCGATAACAAATGGAGGAAGGTGGCAGTACCGCAGTCAAATATATATACATGTGTGTGTGTGTGTGTGTGTGTGTGTGTGTGTGTGTGTGTGTGTGTGTGTGTGTGTGCGTGTGTGTGTGTGTGTGCTTTGATGCATGGTTGCGGGGAGTACAGAAGTGTTTTACTCTGCTCTCTCCTCTAATTTTCAGGGCTGCCTCACTGGCAAATAGCTTTTTTTTTTTCTCTCTCTCTCTCACCCTTCTGGTGATGCTAGGCTAATTAGTTTCTCATATTCCTCCCCTCCCTCATGGCTTGGTACGGTAGGTGTCTGTACCTTTAAAATGAGACTGTCTTTGCTTGCTGCCCACGGAGGGTTCTCCCCGCTGATCGCTCTGGGACGTGGATTAACACGGTCGGGCCTCCCTGGAGTGGCATGAGAGGGCAATCTCAGCCTTAGGTGTTTCGCCCAGGGTTGTTTTGTCCCTTGCTCGGTTTTCTCCTTCTTCCCACTTCCCACGTTATGTGGAAGTGGTCACTATGGTGGAAGCCCTTTCCGCCTCCCCCCCCCTCCTGACGGGGGGAGGTGGTCCTGACCGACTCCCGATTGGTTCACGGACTGACAGCCCCCAGACAGAACGGTCCCAGACTCGTACGCCTCATGATATTAAAATAATGCAGTTTGTCACCATCCATGCTCTAGGTGCCACTCCCTTGAGCAGTCTCAATCCCTTCATTATCAAGAAGATCATTAATGGCTGAGCTGGGGAGGTGGAACAAAAAACTTCTGAATGGAGACCTCCTCATAAAGACTTGTATTTCCTCTGAAGTACTGTACAAAATTTGTTGAACCTACGCAAGTTTCATTGCTGTGATGTCGAGGCTGCAAGGTTGTTATCACTTGCAGGGATCTCATGGTGATGAGTGAAGACGAGATCATACAGGAACTCGCTCAGCAAGATGTCATTGATGCTAGATTTATAACCAGATTTTTGGAAGGCATCAGGATAAAGACTGCAACCATCATTTTGTCTTTTGGTAAAGTGTCTCTTCCTAGTCATGTAAAAATTGGCTACGAAATTGTTTACATGCAGCAGGATATCCCCAACCCTCTACGTTGCTTGAAATGCCAGTTGTATGGGCATAGTGACAAGGCTTGTCGGGCTTCCCAGCCAGTGTGCAGCAAGTGTGGAAGCCTGGATGATGATGCTGAACATTGCACATCCGAGACAGTATGCTGCTTTCAATACAAGGGTACTCAGTCCACTTATTCTAGGGACTGTCCCAAGTGGAAGGAGGAGAAAGAAGTCTGCACGGTGAAGGCAACTGAGGACATTTCCTACTACGAAGCTAGGAAAAAAGTGAAGGATCTGCATGCAACTCCTACGCCGAATAGGCCCTATGCTTCGGCGGTGATGTCCCGTCCCTTGACGTGCTGTTGACACACAGACTGACCCTGATCCGGGTCCTCCTGCCGAGCACTCAACCTCTCCATCACAGCCTCCTGTCTGATCCAACTCTCAAATTGACATCCCTGTTGCAACTTCTTACTCTCAGGCTACTGCTACCTCTCAGTCATCCAGTCAAAACCGAAGTCCGACAACTCAAGTAAAAGTAATATGACCACCCTTATGAAACATTCACGTCCTCCTGTCCTTCCTGCACCTAGTCCAAAGGGTAAGCTCTTCCTCAGGGGGCTCTGGGAGCCTCATTATTGATGATCAAATGGAGGTTTCTGTTAGCAAGCACCAGGATAGGTCCCCCGGTAGTCACTCACCGGTTGGCGGGTGGCATAAAAAAACTAAGAATGGTGGCCACCCTCGTAAATCTTAACCCACCCCATCCCGACCACTTTTCCACCACTGACTCCCCCCAATCCCGACCATTTTAGGAAAATTTTTTTTTTGGCTCAAACCTTCGCTTTTGGTGAGAAACATCGAAAATTCATAGAGAAATCGCTCAACTGAGGTTTAAAATACTCCATACAGGTAGGAGTACCTCCTTACCTTGCTGGGTTTTCTATCAGGTTGGCACCAAAGAAAACGAGTTCTATGGGAGGATAACTATTTCACACCATTCATAAACGGTATTTATTTATTTACTTGGTACGAATTTATATGTAGTACGAGAGTATATTGGTTTTCAAGCAGTAATATAGGCATTATAAGCATTGTTTCACTCACTAATACCTGACCTTTTTTTGCCATATTACCTGATCATTATTTCTAACTGTTTCTTCCTCTAATGCTATGTAAAGTTTGTCCTCCACATTGTCATTGATTGGGGAATCACTCTGGCCCTGAATTTCGTACCGTAGCATGACATGTCTATACTGGCCAGGTCACTGATAACAGGTGAATTGCTGAGACAATGGCATGCAGGGGGGTGGAGGAGGTCATGCTAGGTAAGGCACTGTTCCTGCCTGGCATCTTGTAGAGGAAGGTGTCACGTGTATACGTACCAAAAATCACTCGCGAAAATTGAAAATTATGCAAATTAGGGACCTTGCAATTTTTTCGCGTTTATGTACATCGACGGGATTGGCAGTGACAAAACGAGTGGATGTTAAAGAATGTCGATGGGACGCCGTGGGTTAAACCGCCGCATTCACTGTGTTACAGTTTAATTGTAGGACTCTTAGGAATAAGTTACAGAAAATAGCAGGTTTGCTTTGTATACACAGGCCAGACGTTATTTGTTTACAGGAAACACATTTGGTGGATCATCCTGATCCTCCACATTTCAAACACTACCACTCATATAGAAGATATGATGGTCACGGAGTTGCCATATACACACACAAATCAAACCCACAAATGGAAGTGATTTTAAATTCTACTCTGGAAGCTGTTGCATGCAGAGTAAAATTTAATATTACGTATTTGTCTATTTGCTCTCTCTACTGTCCACCACATGGCCCCATTGATAGAGAAGCTTTGAATTCACTATTTGAACATCTGACTGGAAGTAAGTTAGTGTTGTGCAACTTTAACGCCATTACTATCAATGGGGTAGCTTGAGGATTGATGGTCATGGGGAGCAAGTAGCCAACCTAATACTACAGTCCAACCTCTGCCTTCTGAACGATGGTAGAGCGACTCGTGTAGATGATCGTACTGGTAACTTTTCGGCCATAGACTTACCTCAGGCCTCCCCAGCTATACATCAAGAATTCTCGTGGGACCCTTATGAAGACTCTGTGGAAAGTGATCATTTACCCATCTGTCTTTCTTATATACGTGACATTGTTTCGGATCCTCCACCTCCAAATATTAACTATAAGAAAGCAGATTGGGGATCCTTCTCGAGGATCACCAGTTTAAACATATCGGGAAAGACAATAGATGTAAAATTCGAAAATTTAACCCATTCCATAATACACGTGGCTGAGGCTGCTATTCCCAAGACTTCTACAGTTCATGTGAAGCGTAGAACACATTGGTGGATGCTAGATTGCCGACAAGCATTAGGGAAACGCAATAGGAGATACAGGGTTTTTGATGGTCAGCCTAAGAAGGAAAATTTTATCACATACAAACAGGCACGGGATGCGGCAGGGAGAATTATTCAAAGGGTTAAAAGTGACTCCTGGCGATCTTTTGCGTCCACGGTGAATCGTTCTTCACCATTATGTAAAGTCTGGTCCACCATAAAATTATTAAATAATAAAGGCCTATATATCCCTGTGACCACACTGCAGGTGAACAGCACCATCTATGACGATCGAATGGACGTTGCTAACATCCTCGCCAGGAGTTCTTCTCATGTAAGTACCTCAGTCAACATCATAAACGCACGGCTGAGCTACAAATATTAGATTTTGCCGCTGAAGACGTAGATTCCCGGTACAGCCAAGAGTTTATGCTAGATGAACTGCTCCTTGCATTAAATCCTTTAAAGACACCAGCCTTGGACCAGACACCATCATGTATGGTATGATCCAGCACCTTAATCAGGACAACCTGATTAAGATGTTAGCATTGTACAATGAGCTTTGGGCGTCCTGAACGTTCCCAAACTCATGGCACTTTGCGCACGTCATACCGATACCCAAAGAGGCTGGTTGTCTTATGAATCCCGCTTCATTTCGTCCTATTGTGCTGACTTCTCGTCTATGAAACGACATGCAACAAATGGTTAATGATAGGCTTCTTTTTGTTTTAGGGTCGAAGAATATGTTAAATGAGCAACAATGTGGCTTCCTTTCATACAGGAGTTCACTAGATCAATTAATGAATTTGGAGCATTGTATTGCAGAGGCATTTGCCAATAAAGAATTCATGATAGGGGTGTTTTAGGACATCCATAAAGCATATGACATGACTTGGCGACATGGTATAGTAATGAAGCTCTATGCTTATGGTTTAAGAGGAAACTTGCCTATTTTTATTTCCAACTTCTTGAGGGACAGAGCTTTCCCTGTCAAACTGCTCCGTAACATAACATCAGATATGTTTATCCAGGAAAACGGGGTGCCTCAGGGAAGTGATCCTACTTTATTTAGTATCATGATCAATGATACTCTGTCATCAGCTCCCATCCCAAGGAATCTTAAATACTCGCTCTATGCTGATTATTGTGCAATATGGCACTCTTCCCGTAATGCACAATTTTCGGCTGGGCGGATTCAACCAGCCCTTGACTCCTTCCACCAATGGGTCTTGCTGTGGGGATTTAAGTTTTCCGTCCCTAAGTGTGCCACTGTAGTTTTTACTAATTGTAACATCCCCAATTTGCGTTAATTTTTGGATAATTAAGCAGTACCTTTCCAAAGTTCTGTACAGTTTTTGGACCTCCACTTCGATCACAAATTGAATTTTAAAATTCATGTTAATAATTTGCTTGCTCATTGTGATAAACCGTTAAATGTCCTCAGGTACCTAGGGGGTAATACATTGGGTGCTCACAGAAAATCTTTATTAATGGTTTAGAAGTCCCTCATTAGATCTAAGCTAGACTGTGGCGCACAGGTGTACTCGTATATGGCTCAGCATCCAATGCCACACTGAGGAGGCTGGATATGCTGCAGAACAAATGTTCATGAATATGTCTTGGAGCCGTTCAGTGTACACGTGTAGCTCGAATGGAAGTGGAGGTGAATGTGCCTCCCCTCTGTATTCGCCGAGACCATCTGGCCCTGTCCTATGGAATAAGGATAATGTGAAAAAGTAATATCGGCAATGTGGCCTGTACCCCTTGCATCAACACCACCATCTTCCGCGGGGGGGTGCGTAGTTCGCCTCCGCTTACTGACTCAGGAGCTTGGTGTGGACCTCAGTGACTGTGACAAGTTGGTGTCTAAAATTATAGCGCCTTGGGAGCCACCCGGCTTTACTATCTATCTATCTATCTATTGCCAGACGCCACAATCCCGCAAGGGGTGGCCATTTGACTTTGAGTTATTTGTTTTACGGGGAGGGGCACTAACCCTCCACCAACCCACATGTTGACACGTAGGGAGCACGCATGGTTTGGTTATATGGTATAATAATAATATTAACAAAAAAATCAGGTTAAGATTCTCTTGCACGTTATTTATGCACTTCGTGTCATTTGTGCAATTCATGTCAATAAATAATAATAATAATAATCCATCCATCCATCCATCATCCAATCTCACGTTGCCCCATGAGGAGCGTAGAAGCCCGGGGCTAGGCAGTTGGTCCTGACATTTAAGATGAATAATAATAATAATAATAACAATAATCCATCCATCATCCAATCTTATGTTGCCCCATGAGAAGCGTGGGAGCCCAGGGCTAGGCAGTTGGTCCTGATGTTTAATGGCTCCCAGCACCAAAGACCAAGGCGCTGGAGGCGGAGGTCCACGACTTGTTTCATAACATCATCGTTCGTCACTTGGGATCCCATCAGCTGTACACCCATGGCTCCAAGTTAAGTGAATGTGTGGATGCTAGTGTGTAGTCGACTCAATGTTCCCTCAGGTATCGGTTGCCAGCTCACACATCTGTGTTTGCCTCCGAACTATCAGCTACTGATAAAGCCATAGACAATGCTCTAAATTCTAGACTCGACTCATTTGTCATATTTTCAGATCCGAAATCAGCCCTTCTGGGGCTAGCATCTTGCACTACGGACTCGCACGAGGTCCAGGGCCGCATCGTTAATAAACTGCATTCATGCACAAGTCCTTCACGCTGATCTGGGTGCCTGGTCATTATCGTACCTACAGCAATGATCAGGCTGACTTACTTGCAAAGTCGGCTGTAGAGCTCGAGGAGACTTGGGACTTTCCTCGTGATCTGTGGTCGAGTCGCTCTCTCAGAAAGAAATCAATAAATCTTTGTGGCAAGTTCAGTGGACCAGACTAAATATTCCAACATGCAAGCCATACCTGGGCGATTGTGATGCTGCCAACCGTCCCAGTCGCCTGGAAGGAAAAGTGTTGGCGCGTTTGCGGCTTAATTCCACCATAAGTTCTCATATGAAACCATATACCGAAAAACGATTCCCACCGCACTATGACATCTGTGATGCCGTGTTATCAGTCATACCATTCTGCGCTGTCGGAGATTTATTTGTAAACGTGCTTCACTTATAAATTACTGCGGCACAACAGGCATCCCCTTCACCTTTTCCACCATCCTGGAGGATGGGGATATTGTTATGGCTAATAAATTGATGGCTTTCTTGAGAGAGACAGGATTGAACAGAGTGATGTGACTTTTTTACTGTATGGTTTTCATCAACTGTAAAAATGTTTACATTGAATTTTTAATTAGGGTTCACAGTTGAGTTATTTGAAATAGTTCATGCTTCCGAATGATATATTTCTAATACTGATGTCCCCTACATTAAACCTCTTCCTCGCCTGACAGTCACCAGCTAATGAGTGCAAGTGTGGAATACTGAAAGGTAATGGGCATTTTCAGTCGATGGTGGTCTGTTGGGCGAGATACTTCACTTTTATAACATATTATGTAAATACTTTATACCACCTTGTTTGAGTCGTCCTAATTAGGGCCTACAGCTGACATATATGGAAATGTTTTTGACTCGTCTGGTTCTCTTTCATATATTGATGTCCCATATATTACTTGTTCCTCAACTGAGAGTCACCAGGTGAGAGTTCAGATATGTAATGTAGAAAGGCATGACGTATCTCCAGTCGATGGTGTTCTGTTGGTCGAGGTATTTATACTATTAGTGTAGGTTTAGCTTTCTGCATATTTAGGATTTAGTATAGGTTAGCAATTTATCTGTTAGGTTTATTAGTTCTTGGATTGTTACCTTCGGTATTTTTAATTTCTTCAGTATATCTAGAAAAACAAAAACGAAAAAGTATAAATAAAAAATAATAAATAAATGAATAAATAAATAAAATCATTTTATATATATATATATATATATATATATATATATATATATATATATATATATATATATATATATGTGTGTGTGTGTGTGTGTGTGTAGGAGACTCTGTGGTACAGTGGTACAGTGTGCGTTTCGTACACGGGTAGGCCAGGGTTCGCGCCCCGCCAGGGTAATTAACTTTGGGAGTGTTCACCCTGCCACGTACTGCATTGGCGGACACAAGGGGTGTTGTGGTTGAACCAGTGTCGGTTACTGTAAAGTATGCTTGCACCCAGTCGGCTTGCGCTGGCCGATTACACTTGGTTCACAGACTACACACAAATCCAAAGCCACTCCAACACTACAGTTACACTTACAAGCACTTCTCACCCTCAGACAGCCTAAGACACTTGGTAGAGATACATTGGCTGTATCGTCCCGACTTCGATCGGGATAGGCCTGTCCTGCAGTGGATACTCAAACGGCTGATGATGATATATATATATATATATATATATATATATATATATATATATATATATATTTAACCCATTGGAGCCCAGTGTCCACAGTTTTGGACAAAACTGGGAATCTACAAATCTTAATAAAGTAGGGAACCCCCGGGTAGGGACCTATGAGCTTCGCGACTATGAGCCGATAGGCGGAGGGCGGTACGCTTAGTACCCTCCCAGCACGGTGCCTCGCCCAGCAGCTCTGGGATCCAATGGGATATATATATAATATTTATCTCTCTCTCTCTCTCTCTCTCTCTCTCTCTCTCTCTCTCTCTCTCTCTATATATATATATATATATATATATATATATATATATATATATATATATATATATATTTGCCTTAATCACCAGGGGCTTCGGCTCCCATGGTGGATAGGCAAAAACAAAAAAATGTGAGTGTGTGTGTGTGTGTGTGTGTGTGTGTGTGTGTGTGTGTGTGAAGGCCAAGGAAGAATCAGGGTAATATTTTTATTAATGTAACAAAAAAACTTTGGGTTGGGAAACATCTACCACCTCCGTTGTGCTCTCTGGTCTTACATAATTTTCACCCCAAAACAGCAGTTTATACACTGAACTATGATTTGCTTAAAGCCACAAGTTTCTCTAATTTCAGCTTTACAGTAGAAGTACTTTTCACTTTTACTTAAGATAACGATGAAATGTTAAATGGGTACAAGAAACAAAACATAATATAAATTTTTATATATAAATGAGGTTAACATATACAGAAAAATGCAGCTGTGCTAGGGAACAGCGTGGCCCTGTGGCAGCTGGAAGAGGGAGGGCGATAAAACCCAACAGAGAATGGAAAAGTGCACCATTTGCATATGAGGGGCCGCGTGAGTTGAGACAGAAAGTAGTCGATCTGCGTTATCTATCTACTGTAGATATCAGCTTATGCAGTCTACCTGGAAAACAACTTGTGCCATTTATCTAGAAAATAACTTATGCCATCTACCTCGCATGGATTCAAGTTAGCACTAATATTTTTTCTGGTAAGCAGTTTGCATATTTTTATGCATGTATGTAAATGCTTCCATATGTTAAAGCATGATGATAGGTAATTATGCAGCAAAGATTATGTGAACGAATGCATTTTAGGTGTTTATAAGTACCTGTGTGTTGAATATGTGCTTAATGGTGCCTTATTTAAATTTATACTGATTTCATTTCTGTTCCATATTTATTTTCTTGTTCATATCCAATTCCTGTAATGCAGTCATTTATAAATTTTTACTGCGATCTTTTTCACCACAGCGATTATGTCGAACAAGTAGTTTTAAAGACATGTCAGTCTACGTATTGTAGGTAATTGTAAACAGCTGAGTATTCCTACTGTAGGTTCAAACAGGCTTAAATGCATGTCATGCATTAAGGTTTTCTGGAAGGTTCATTGTTTGTTCCTCTTTTTTTTTTTTTAGTTCGCTTTAATTTGTATTCAGCTTCACCACTTTTCTTGGTTAGGTAATTACGTGATGTATTTCGGGATATATATGCCATTGGCTATCTCGTGCTCATTGCTGTATGCTCAGTGCATAATTTCATGGTGATTTGTATCACATTCCTATGTAGCATATGTGATTCAATTTGTGTGGACTAAATTCAGAAATAAATTGAATTTACTCCAGCCATCTACCTGGAAATTGACGTATCGCATGTATATAGAAAAAGGCCGGTGCCATTTGCCTGATGTCTATTTATGCCACTTACCTACAAAACTTACGCCATTCACTGGAAATTATACTGAAAAATGGATTTCTTGCACCAAGTATCAAAGACCACTTCTCTCTCTCTCTCTCTCTCTCTCTTTCTCTCTCTCTCTCTAATATATATATATATATATATATATATATATATATATATATATATATATATATATATATATATATATATATATATATGTGTGTGTGTGTGTGTGTGTGTGTGTGTGTGTGTGTGTGTGTGTGTGTGTAGTGAAAACTGTCATTAGTACATTTCAGTGAACAGCTATTGTGTTGACAGGAACTCTGATGATATGCAGTGCTCTCTCTCTCTCTCTCTCTCTCTCTCTCTCGAAAATTTTAACCAACTTACGTTAAAGCTTTTGTTCTGCAAGGGTTAGATACAGACTTCATAAGCTCCTCCACTGCTAGAGATCCTTACAAAGTTGATTATGATTACCTATTGTTCGCATGATTTAAAGAAGTAATACGTCCCGGGAACGAATTATTTACTTTATAATTTTGGACTGTACATCACTAACGTTATGATAGAGCAGATAATCGTAACTCTTGGCCTCGTCAAGCTGGCAACAAGTTAAGGAGAAGGCTAAACAATTAATTTGTCCCGGATTACACTTGTCTATCAAGCCCACGCACTTTTACACGTAGTATCTTTCACTCCTTGTGGTGAGAGGTCCAATCACAACTGGACGAAATGCGTTTCTGGATGAGGGAGAGTTGACTTCCTCATTTCTGAATCTTAATTTGCTGAAGCAAAACTTTGTGTCGTTGTGTCACATGGGCCTAAGACATTGGTTATATAAGCAGACATTTCAACGCCAGACTGTTATCTCATGTGTGTTTAATAGGGTGGAGTTTAAATGGCATTTTTTCCCCTTTTTTTTTTCCTTTTTTCACCATTCTGTAACAGGTAATGTGCAATAGTTGCCAAATTACATCAAGATAATGTGTGTCAAATTTGAAATCCCTCGGACAATATCTTCAGATGCCTCCTTTCACGTAAGTACTTTAACTGTAACATGCATTAATTTATTTATTGTGAAAGATTTCTAAAATACGTGGGTGTGGGTACTGCTCATGACATTTAAGAAGAAAATTTTGTTTTTGCTCCAGAAATTATAATGTTCCACTGCAGCAATACACAGTTATTCGCTTATATTAACCTCTAGATATATCCCCTTAGGTCAATATAACCGAGAACTCACCACAAGGGGGTAGCTGTATGTCGAATTCCACCCATGCCCAACCCATCCACCCAACCATATTGAGCAATAGTTTTTATTCAGTATAGACTAGGATCATGTTTTAATGGTGCATACTGAGATTTGGTTTAAGATTTCGGGATTCTTGCTCTACACGCATGTTTTGCTCGGAAGAAACCATCATTACTCTTTTCTCCACAAAGATGATGATACTTCTCTGGCTAATTTGATTACTTATTCAAATGCCTGAGTATGATATGGATATCTTTCATTTTACAGCTTACCCTTTTCTTTTATCTGCCTTTTAATGAACTCATTTGAATATCGGGCTGTCAAAGGAGGTTCAGTCGTCAGTTTCATTCCAATCAATCACATTCGTATAGTTATCACTTAAGAAAGCAAGTTTGGGTATTCTGAACTTACGTATTTGTTCTCTATCATTGTCCCTTGCTTTCTTGATTCGACGCCATCCAAGCTCTCTGATGTGGTCACGATTATCTTGAAGCAATGTGATTATATTTTCTGGATGGGCGAAGAAAGCGTTACACTGAATGACGGGTTGAAATATTTTCTGTGTTGCTTCAGGGAGTTTATTGAACATTACAAGTGTTTTATGAACATTCTTTGCCCCATCGACAGCTAGGCCGTTTGATCTGATGTGAAACCACATTGGCACATACAGTTTCATCACAAAAGTTGTTAAGGCTACAAAGATATCTGATGGCTCATGCGTAGAGACATACAACCTTAGAATCCTACTCGCAGTTGTGAGCCATCGAGAATGTGACATTTTTCCAGGTTCACGCGCCACTAAGCTTTCCGAAACTTGCCCTGTTCCAACAGCAGTTCTAATATCATTGAGGTACTTTTGATCAGTGCTTAAATCACTGACTATCATCTGAATAAGTAGGCACATTTCCAGACTTATTTTAGAAAATTCTTTTATAGGGAGTTCCTGTCAATCACAAAGTTTTTTTTTCCCAATGTCACCTGAGAAGCCTTGTGGTCCTGTTGTTGTACCGTCCACCTCTTGCATCAAATACCGCAGTTGTATAATCATTTGCGTGTAAGTGGCAAATTAACCACTGTAATGACTTTCCAAGCTTACATTCCAGGACCCTGATTGCACCATCTTTTGGACTAGTATTTACAACCGTTCCACCACATCCAATAGCTTTCAATGAGTCGCTTTGAATGCCATTTTCATCTAGAAATTCTAAGACATCATTTGCTATATTCTGTGCTGTTCTTCTACCAACAGAAAAATGACCAAGTTACGCTGAATCTGGTTCGGCAATCAGTGCAATATGTTCTTCTCTAACAGTTTTCATGTGATAATTTGAGTCTTTTTTTCTCATTTATCAGTGGCTGATCTTTTCGTCCATTGAAGTAAATGCTCTCTATCTCATCTGTATTTGTGAATGCTGCTTCCTTCAGTTCCATTCTGCCTAAAGACAGGTATCGTCGAATTTTACTGCGATCAGTTATATGTTAGCTGGCTCCTGCTACAGAGCCATAATCCTGCAAAACTGAGGTATTCAGTGCTGCTGCTCTGTCCGATACTCCTGTTCTATCACATGCTTGGGCGAAGTTTGATAATTTTCTTTCTGTGTACTATATTCCTTCTGACGTTCTCCCTCCTTGTACTGTTTTTTGGGAGTTGGAATATACGCTGTGTCTGAAGAAGTTTCATCATTTGAAGCTGATGTGTGATCAGATATTTGAACTGTGACTGATACATTTTGTTTTTGCTGTTTTGAGTCTTTGTTTTCTTTGTTGTTTCCGGGGTAATGAACGTGCTGTTTCAGCATCAGTTCCACCAATGACCATTTAGCGCTTTGTTCGCTAATGGATGATGAAGTCTCTCTCCAACATTGGGATTTTATAAGCTTATTCACATGAGCAACTTTGGAAGTCTTCACACTCACATGATGGAATGCCAAATAATCTGCATGAATCTCTTTTGAAGTTTTCATTTTTTTTCTTTGAATATATCTGAATATTTCTTGTTTTTGTAGTTTTTCATTGAATTCCGATTCTTTACATAATAGGATTTTATCATGCATATGATTCGTTACCAGGACAGTATGGGAATTGATGCTTTGGCATAAATGTTTACAAGTTTCCTAGCAACGTAAACAGCAACATCGCCTATTGCAAGGTCTTTATTATAAATTTCTTTCAACTTCCACCTCTCCTGATTGAAGCGTCGCATAACATCACTGTATGCTGGTAACTTTTTTTTTTTTTTATCAAATTCACCTGGGTTTCAATAAAATAATGGGATACGACAACACTTGTCTACTACGTAACGTACTTGGTTTTGATGAATTGGTGTCCTTAATTGTGAGAGACGGAAGCACACCCATATTCAC
>NC_137053.1:49927197-49979697 GCF_032717465.1 Coenobita brevimanus | reverse complement strand
ATGCCCTTCCTGATGTCTACCGATGTCCCTTGGGTGGATTCGATCCTCCGACCCTTCGGTCAGAGCAGAGCGCTCTAACCCATTGAGACACACACACACACACACACACACACACACACACACACACATATATATATATATATATATATATATATATATATATATATATATATATATATATATATATATATATATAAGTATTGATAGATGGATAGGTATAAATATGTATGTATGTGTATTATTGGTAGAACTGTTTAATAGCCGTTTTTGAACCACATCCTATGAAATGTCCTTACAATTACGAGTATATATAATTGCCTGGTAAACTAATATCGTACCCATCGCCGAGCGTTTCGAGAAATGTGTTAGACTGTATGGATTTTAAGAGGAGAGAATGTTCATCCTGGTCTTGTCGTGGATGGCAAGAGAATGATAACAATGAGTCTGGAGTTTGGCTGCAGTTTCTTTCTCCAGAGGAAGTTATCTTGACAATAGCAGTACTGTGGCGGGAGTGGTTTATGCCTGCTAACTCCGTGACCTCTGTTTCTGCCTCGTCCACCATGCCTCTTCTCTCTCCTAACCCCTTCTGCCCTGTCTCCAATTTCCCTTGTATATGACTGGTTGGCTCATGTGTGCTGGCATGTGTGGAGGAACTTTCCACACTTGTGGAGTTTCTCATCCGGTGTCGTACTGTGTTGTGTGCGAAAGTCCCTGGCTAGAATGTGCATTACTGTGTCCTCCAGATCTCTCAAGCTTAGGCACGACTTTCTTCAAACCTCTATATTATCTCTCTCTCTCTCTCTCTCTCTCTGTATATATATATATATATATATATATATATATATATATATATATATATATTCTGATGGACAGATAGATAGATAGATACGTATGTATGTATGTTATTGATAGAACTTTTTAATAGTCGTTTCTGAACTCTTCTCTTTGAAAGGGCCTTACAAATATGAATATTCAGCAATTGCTTAGTAAATTGAAAGAATATAACATGAGAATATAGAGGAAGGAGGACTTTCAGAGACCAATACCGGCTCATCCACAAATTGGTCTAAAAACCGAACATTTGCTTTTTCACTGTGGCCTTGGCCTTCGCCTTAGTGTTCTCAAAATCTGATTCTTTCATCCTCTCTTCACCATGAATCACCCCACAAAGATTGGTCTTAATGAAATCCAAACTTCTTAAGTTGACATTGCCATGTGACCTTAACTTTCCCTGTGTGTTTGACATTTAACTATTTTCAAAATCCGAAACCTTTATTCTCAACTTACTTTGAACCCTTGCTCAAAGTTTGGTCTAAATAGAATGAAAATTGTTTAAGTTGATCTTGCCATGTGACCTTGACCACTGGCCTATTATTCTTGAAAACTAATGATCAGCCCCCATTTTTGCCTTCAACATTTCCACCAACTTTGTAGCAAAGTAGGTAAAAAAAGTTTTAGTCAATTTGTCCACATACAGACACTCGGGTAGAACCTTAACCTGTACCCTGTGACCTTGTCCTTTGATCATTCTCAAAAGTGATTTATTCCGTTCATGCCTTAACCCAAACCATTACAACATGCTTGGTCTAAATCGGATAAAAATTATTTTGCAGCTGATTTTGCTAGGTAAACGCTTGATTTACCATTGTAATCCAGAGCTTTGAGCTATTGCTGTATTTATATAAGGTATTTATAGAAGGTATATATATTTATATATATATATGTATATATTATATATATATTTTATATATACATATATAAAACCCGTCCACTTAGTTTGGTTAACCCGTCTCGTCCCGAGGTATTTCGCACCTCTGACACCCCAAAATTCCGAAGTATTTTCGATTTTTTTTTTTTTTTTTTTTTTTGCTAAAACCTCCGCTTTTGGTGAGAAAATTCATAGAGAAATTGCTCACCTGAGGTTTAAAATACTCGATCCAGGTACGTGTACCTCCTTACCTGACTGGGTTTTCTAACAGACTGGCACCAAAGAAAACGAGTTCTATGGGAGGGTAACTATTTCACACCACTTAAACAGTATTTATTTATTTACTTGGTATGAATTTATATTTAGTACAAGAGTATATTGGTTTTCAAACAGTAATATAGACATTATAAGCATTGTTTCACTCACTAACTCATCACCATACCTGACATTCTTTTGCCACATCACCTGATCATTATTTCTGACTGTTTCTTCCTCTAATGCTATGTAAACTTTGTCCTCGATTGGGGAATCACTCTGGCCCTGAATGTCTTTATTGGCCAGGTCACTGGCAACAGGTGAATTGCTGAGACAATGGCGTGAGGGGGGAGGGGGGAGGTTATGTGGTGTAAGGCATTGTTCCTGCTTGGCATCTTGAAGAGGAATAGAGGAAGGTGTCCCGTGTATACGTACGAAAAATCACGCGCGAAAATTGAAAATTGTGCAAATTAGGGACCTTGCAATTGCACAGTGTACTAGTATGGCGCCGGGACTGGCAAATGCAAAATGTTGCAACGTACCCATACGTCGACGGGACGGGGCAGTTAAAGAGAATGATTTTTTTTCGTTCTTTTGCACACACACACACACACACACACACAAACACACACACACACACGCACTCACACACACACACACACACACACACACACACACACACATTGAGTAAAACATACTCCCTATTCTTGTGTCAGCATCAATATTAGCCAAGAAGCAGGACACAGAGTGCAACACCTGCGCTAACTGCCAGCCTTAGGACGAATATTTTACTTTGCCCTGTGAATCTCATCGACAGACTACTCTCAAAATCAGATAATTTCATTCATGCCTAACCGTTCAGATCAGATCAAAATTGTTTGAGCTGACTTTTCTCATTGACGATGACCTTTCACTTTGCCCTGTGACCTTGATCTTTCAGTGATTGTTCTCAAAACTGAATCTCGTTGGCTTTTATTTTACCGAATACCTCCAGAAAGTTAGTCTGCATAGAAAAAAAACTGTTCAGTTGACCTTACCATGTAGCTCTGAACTTTGACCTATTCATCTAAAAAACAGTGGGTCAACCTCTTGGATGGTATTCTACCAGTACACCAAGTTTGATCCACATCAGATCAAAAGCTCCTTAGTTATTTTGTTCACACTCAGACGTAGTGATTCCGACTTTGACCTTGTCCTTACCTTGGTGTTTAACTGATTGTTCTCCTAATTGAATCCTTTTCTTGTTGCTGGACCATTAACACTTCAACCAAGTTCGGTTGAAATAAGTTCATACCTCTTTGTTTTGACCTTGCTTCTTGACTGTAATTCCTTATGATTCCCTGTGGCGCTGATTTTTGACTGATGGGGTCTTAAATTCGAAACTCTGTACTCGTGCTTTATCAGCAACTCTTCCACAATGGTTAATCAAAATTGGGTAAAAATGTTGAATTTGATCCTGTCCTATGACCTTGGCTTTTGACCTGTTATCTTGAAAAAAAAAAAAAAAAAATGCTCATTGGGTAACCATTGAGTCTTCCTCCAAATTTGGTTTAAATCGAATCGTAGCTGTTTTAGATATTTTGTGAATAAATACATCCACAGATTTAATTTTACCTAGTCCTTTGACCTTGGCATTTGTCTGATTGTTTCCGAAATTAAATTAATTTGTTCCTGCATTATCACCAACCTTTGCCTCAGGTTTGGTCAAAATTGGATAAACACGAAAATGATTTTGTTACATGATCGTTTCACTTATTACTGTGACCTTGACATTTTGCATAATTTTCTATAAAAAAAAAAAAAAAACGCATCTCTGTGTAGGTTCCCTCTCCACTGTTCCACCAAGTTTGGTTAAAATAGGATTTAACACACACACACACACACACACACACACACACACACACACACACACACACACACACACACACACACACACACACAGACACACACACACACACACACACACACCGCTAAAGAAAGAAAAATATAACTTTCCCTCTCCGCAAGGGAGGTTGTTAAAAAGAAAAAGAAAAAGAATTAACATGATAGCTGCTGGAAAGGTGACGGACGAACATAGACCCACAGTAGTTGGTAACCTCTGAGTTCAAAGATTTTTAGTTTCTTTTATTTCCGTAAGTAGCTGCTGTCGTTTTACCTCCCAGCCTCGGTAGACGGCAACTCACACTTTGACGTACATAATATCAGCCTTTTCCTGCCCAGATGGTGGGCAGTTGTACAGATTTTGCTTAGGGGGTTGTGACCTTTATATGCCACATCATTTTATACATTGTAAGACACCTACTCCGAATAGTTCTTCCATGACGCCCGAGACAGGAATGCCTACAAGCTTTTGTCGCCACTTACAATTATTCCTTCAGCCATTCTTATGTACTCATCTATTTTTGAAAAATGCCTTAAAACAATTTGTACTTAATATACGTTGTGTGTTGCATAATAAAGTATGCCTAGTTTCTGCCTGATTTCAAAGAGTTCACAGTTGATAGCCATGCCTATAAACTGAACTGTTATTAACATCACTAACATTAGTGGAAACATTGAGTGTCAGAAGGATAGTCTACCAAATGTGTGTGTGTGTGTGTGTGTGTGTGTGTGTGTGTGTGTGTGTGTGTGTGTGTGTGTGTGTGTGTGTGTGTGTGTGTGTGTGTGTGTGTGTGTGTGTGTGTGTGTGTGTGTGTGTGTGTGTGTGTGTGTGTGTGTGTGTGTGTGTGTGTGTGTGAGAGAGAGAGAGAGAGAGAGAGAGAGAGAGAGAGAGAGAGAGAGAGAGAGAGAGAAAAAAAAAAAAGAGGAGATTGAGCAGGATGAAACTAAAGACCAGTGATGTATCTTGGATATCTTTATCAGCAGGCGAGGTGCGCAGTCCTTGGGTGTCTTTCCCTCCTCCCTGCCCCTTACAAATGGCAGCCATCAGCACGCAGTGGCCAGGCGCCAAGGGCATTTTTTTTTTTTTTTTTAAGAGGAAATGTGGATGGATGGGCGTAGGGGGAGAGGCAAGGGGTGGATAAAGTGGAGAAAAATGCAGCTCAGGCCAAAGCAGAGAGAGATAAAGTTGCAGAAAGAAAAAGTGCCTTATTAATACGTTTAATGACAGCATCGGCGTTTTAGTTTTTGATAAGGACGGGTGTAATGAATGAGTGAGATGGCGTATTATTATTATGTTTAATGAAAGCATCAGCGTTTCAGTTTATGATACGGACGAGTGTATAGGGAATGAGTGAGGTGGCGTATTATTGCGTTTAATGAAAAATATCAGCGTTTCAGTTAATCCTAAAGACGGGTGCAATGAATGAATATTGGAGTATCTGAGTTTGGTTTACCACTAGCAAAAATTGGCTGATAATCCCCTGAAAGAAATTTGTTCTTGTTTCCCGTTCTCTCACACCTCCCAGGACGACAGTGGTTTTCACCTTCAAAAACTCTGCTGTTGTGTGCTTCATATGCCTGTCATGAAAATGCTCCATGTAACACCTTCCACTGTCATTGCCAATAGGAATGTGTCCGCGAACATTTGACCTGACAGTACACACCGTAGCCATATTTCGATTCCCAAACTCCAAGTGATGGCAGCACCCTCAGTGAATTCCACGTTAGGTAGCACTACGGCTGGGATGGAGCCGGTGAGGGAGCAGGGGACTTAGAGCTGGTAATGACCCATCACGACCAGGTCCCCTCCACTGCATTCCACTAAACTGTCCCTGCCCTGCCCTCTTTTACGTTTCATTTATCTCCACCTCTCCTCTCCTGTGTCCCCCATCTCTCTCTCTCTCTCTCTCTCTCTCTCTCTCTCTCTCTCTCTCTCTCTCTCTCTCCACTGTGGTTGTCATCCTTTCAGCCACACTTTACCACACTTTCATTTCCTCAGCATAAGCAGGTCATTAACATTCTGTTAACTTACATGTTTTGGCTGTATGCTATTGTGAATCATTATTAGGAGCATTATCTTGACCAACAAAATGTTTGACATAGGTTCTTAGAGAAGGCATCTTGAAATGTTCATGGTTTCAGTGCCCTTGTCTCTTGTACATCAAAACTTTACGGAATGCAGTCAAAGATTTGTAATGAACGATGAAGTATGAGATTTGGCCCAAGTTATAAATGATTTGCTTAAGTGTTTTATGTTGTGTCTAATTCATTTTTATTGCATGTATGACATTATGAAGGAATGTTTTCTATATTATCTAGGAGATATTAAATGACAGCCAACCGTGTTAACAAAAGTTATTTTAAAAAATCGACTTATTTTTTTAATTTGGTTCACACTGACAGAATGAATTCAGTACTGAAAATGTATAATACTATCTGTACTGTAATCCCCATGAAAAATTTGACTCTGAGAATGGATTTGGGATTCGCCTCGTAGGCAATACGTCCGAATTTAATGAAATATCGTTCTCAAGTAGAATAACCCCATAGTGCGCCCACATTTATACCATTGCTCAATTGTGGAACATATCACAAGATTTAATGAAACAATTTGCAAATACGAAAACAAAGATTCTGAAATTTAAAAATTCTCCTGAATCAAAAATACGAGGAACTTTTAACAGCCTTGAATACTGTAAGTTAAATGCGTAATGTGAAGGTAACGCTGGGATTTAAACCATGTATATAAAGTTTCAAGTCATGATCATCCAGTACTTTATTTTCCCCAAAGGTGTGTAGGGGCACTGGGCTAGTATCGACATTTAAGAGCTGAGTGACCAGTCGCCTGACCCTGAGATGCATAATATGAATAGTAGGCCAACCCTTGGATGTAAACCCAGACCTTGTTGGAGCATCTTAGTCCACTATGCAACCAGGTGTCTATTAGGGAATGTGGTTAACACCCAACATAGTAAATTACTTCCTGAACCACACATAGTTTGGCCTGTCACTCAGTGTACAGTACCTTGATGGTAGCTGTAAACTGAATGCATGGATCGTGAGCACACACACCCCACCACCACATAGAGGTAATACCTATTAAACGACTGGTTAACTATTTTATTTGTTGTTGTTGTAGTTCTTGTTGTTGTTGTTGTTGTTGTTTATGTATTGAGTGATGTATTTTTAAATAGATTAGGATAACTGTGTGTTGCAGTGTTAGGGTCCCGAAGACGAAGATTCGTACCATCCTTTCCACATGCAACAGCCTCTTTATTATGCCCAGATCACAGGTTCTCTAACCTCTCCTTAACCCGCAGCGTCCCGTTGACGTGAATTAACATCCACACGTTTTGTCACTGCCAATCCCATCGACGTACATAAACGTGAATCAATTGCAAGGTCCCTAATTTGCACAATTTTCAATTTTCGCGAGTGATTTTTGGCACGTATACACGGGACACCTTCCTCTACAAGATGCCAGGCAGAGACAATGCCTTACCCAGCATGACCTCCTCCCCCCCCCTGCATGCCCTTTTCTCAGCAATTCACCTGTTATCAGTGACCTGGCCAGTAAAGCCATGTCATGCCACGGTACAAAATTCAGGGCCAGAGTGATTCCCCAATCGATGACAATGTGGAGGACAAACATTAGAGGAAGAAACAGTCGGAAATGATGATCAGGTAATGTGGCAAAAAAGGTCAGGAATGGTGATGAGTTAGTGAGTGAAACAATGCTTATAATGCCTATATTACCGTTTGAAAACCAATATACTCTTGTACTACATATAAATTCGTACCAAATAAATAAATAATACCGTTTATGAGTGGTGTGGAATAGTTATCCTCCCTTAGAACTCGTTTTCTTTGCAGCCAGCCTGATAGAAAACCCTGTAAGGTAAGGAGGTACTCCTACCTGGATCGAGTATTTTAAACCTCAGGTGAGCGATTTCTCCATGAATTTTCGATGTTTCTCACCAAAAGCGGAGGTTTGAACCAAAAAAAAATTTTTCCAAAAATGGTCGGGATTGGGGGGAGTCAGTGGTGGAAAAGTGGTCGGGATGGGGCGGGTTAACAGTGGGTGATCATTTCACTGGAAAGCATTAAGAGGCAAGCTAATCCTTCAGCATACAAAGTACTGAATTGCACTTCTTGCCACTTTTCCCTAACTACCTCCCACCCTCCCTGCCGCCTCCCTACTCCCCACTGGGCTAATATATGGCCCGGGCCTTCCAAAAGGTGAGGCAATCTATAACAACAACAACCTACTCTCCTACTTACCTACCTTACGTAGGCTACTTGTCTACATTTCTTCCTACTTCCTTGCCTACCTCCATGCCTTCTACCACATCTCCGTTCCTAAGTACCTACCTCCCTGCCTTCCTGCATACCTACCTACCTCCATTCCTACTTGCTGCCTAAAACCTGTCTACATACCTCCCTACATGTCTTCGTGCCACCCTCCCTATCAGCTTCCCTGCCTAGGTCGCTACACCCCCTGTCTCCCTCCCTGCCCACCTTCTTATCTACCTCCCTGCGTCCTTGCTTACCCCTTACTTGCCTCCTTGTTTACCTCCCTGGGCACCAACTCTATCCCTACCTCCATCACCTAATAAGGTAACAAAGTAATGCATATATATTTATCCATGTAGCCTGTTGGCCAGCTCATGCTGCCCTAATTATTAGTCGGGTTATCTTTCTTGGTTACTTGTTTCATTGTGCCACGCACTTCTTCTCTTCAGAATTAACCCATTCTGACCAAAGTTGGACACAATGACCAGCTTATGACCTAGTTGTGTCATCAAGGTTTTGGTTGCTAGGTGAAAAACTGCTTTTCGTACTTTTTACGTTTTAAGCTGTTGAAACATTACTAGTGGGCGTAGAAAGCTGTGACTTCTTTAGGCATAATCTTGAGGTCATTCCCTATTGGACATGTGCCATCCATTTACCTCTTCTCTAGGTTTCGAGTGGCAACCCTGCAAAGACTAGCCTCAATGACCCTAGCAACCAGTATTAGTTTTAAAAAATGCCTGCCTAGTTCCCCAGCAGCTCAATGATATTGAATGAAACTTTGTATGCATATGGACATTGCCTAGTACTACTACTTTCTACATACACCTATGTCCTACATTGGCCAGGTCAAGGGTCGAAGGTCATTAAATGCAAAAATGGTGAAAATAGCTGAATTAAGACACTCCTCATGTGAAGTGCTAAGGCTTTGAAGATTATTAAGCCAGGGCCACGATTCTTGGCCTGAATGTTGCACTGGAGTACCTCCGTAGAAAAATGACATTTTGTGTCAAACTCACTTTCAGTTGCTAGCAGCACCACCTAGAAGTTGTACCACTCCTGGGCCAATCCGTGAATATCAAGTTCCCTAGCTCCACAGCGAATGGATGGAATGGAATGAAAATTTGCATGCTTATAGACATTAACCCTCCCGGGTACGTTGACGTAAATCGCATTCCATTTTTTTTTTTTTTTTTTGAAAAACACACATTGACACGAACTGTGTGAAAAAGCAGGAAAAAATAATCACCAAAAATTAAGTTTTTGGCCAATTTGCATCAAATTTTGGTGCGTTTGAGCATGCCAGTCTCGCCTCCAAATAAATACTTGGCAACACTGTAACTACTCTCATGAGACAGTGCACAGCAGCAAAACCTCAGTACCTCACGACCAGGCAGGCTGAAGGGTAGCGCTGCGCATCCATTTAATAAGTACTGCAAATGTGCTTCGTACATGCATGATTTATATCCTCCAGATCAGGGATCAAAAGCCATCAAGTGCAAAAATATGAAAAGCACTGAAATTACAACCTTGCTCACTTCAAATGCTAAAGCTCCAAAGATTAAGCTAGGGCCATGACTCTTGGGTGGAATATTGCAGTGGAGTACCTCCATAAAGTAATGAGTTTCAGTGTCGAGTCACTCCTGGTTGCTGGCAGCAAAACCTATAATTTGTACCTTGGGTGGGCCAAAGCTGGGTCCACTTAGAGCTGGCCATCGTAGCCTACCAGCTTCTTTACATTTTGTTGTTGTCTAATTCACAGTGAGTGTATAAAAAAAAATGTGATAGAGCACTATATGACATTTTCAAAGTCCTTTCCAATGACACAAGTTTTATCGCAATGTGGTAATATTCCTGCAGTTTGAGAGGTTTACCTTTATGCCTTTTTTTTTTCTTTTCACTGTAAACGTGGAGTTACCTTAATCACCAAAGTTTGTCTATAAATGCGGACTGTGCACCAATAAAAATATATATCATTAGGTATAGGGTCGGTATGATATGAGGCTTTGCAGGCAGTGATTACTCGACCTTTTTCTGCATGATTGGTACTGCTACGTCCTTGGCCTGCTGCTTGAATGAGTTCACAGTTTTCAGTCACTGTGAATCCAGCGAGACTTCAAACATACATTAGATAACTCAGAGGTGATGTTGCTGGAAAGGACTGCCAAGCCAATCACTATCGAGATCTTACACTGAACACCAGAGAAGAATGATCATGGAGACATCTTCAGACGTAGGATCATACAGTAATTACTGAGAAGAGATGGACATAAACTCCAGGGATTCTTGTTTAAGTTAATCATCTTATTCTTGGGTCTTAGCAAAATAAGGTGGGAACTCTTAAAGATGTCTAAATGGCTTTCTTGAGTGAAAAGTATATAACCAAATGGCCACCCGGTGGTCTAGTGGGTGAAGCTGCTTCAACACTGGGCAGTATAGCTTTCCATCTGAGGGATGGTTGTTCTTTCATTCTCACATACTGCCACTCAAAAGGGAGCAAGGCTAGTCAACCTGGCTCAAATGCTGCTACTGATTAACCCAGCCCCGGGTCCCTGCGCACCTGATGGTGCCATATAAAAGGACTGGATTGTAGGCAGATGGATATTATTATCATTATTATTATTATTATTATTATTATTATTATGGTTGGTTTTATTTGTATTATCGGCTTTTGTTGTACATATCAAACTAATTATCTGCATCCTTATTCTTCTGTCGTCCTTGTTGAGGTGCATCAGTTAGGTTTCGGGACAGTGCATGGATATCATTCGCCTGTAGGTTGTCTGTATATGCCTTGCTGCTAACCAACTCGTAAAATGCAACACTTTTAGCTTTACTGGAATTAGCGCTACACTAAAGCGTCTAATATTCCATACCTGGGTCACCACATCCTCCACTCCTACTCCCATCTAAAGCCGTAATTGATTTAGCAAGTGGGTACACCAGTTTTAGTTAAGATACTCAAGGAATCGTACTGTACCACCCATTTTGTCTGGCGTTTCAGAAAGTAGCAGCAAAGTATACCCACTGGCCACACTCACAACAGCGTCTACAGACGGACGAGAAGCTCTGATTTTGGTTCAGCTGCCCCAAGGCCCTCGACTTCATCTTCGAGAATAACATATTTTCTTTCTTTCTTTATTATAAGTTTTCATTGACAATGTGTTTACTTTTACCTGTCGGCAATGCCGAGGTGGATTGGAGGGTGGAGGGAGCAATTGTGCTTTAACCAACTTTTTTAGACTTACAGAATACTCTTATAGCCATAGCCTTTAAAGATATTGCTTCGAGTGAACCTTTAGGTCTGTTTCTTTACTTTCTTTGTACTCCTGTTTACAGTACATTAGTACACATTCCCTCCCATCCCCTCCTTTCCCTCATGCATCGTACACATTTCCCCTTCCCTCCACCATTTATTTACCCCTTCCCCGCACTCACTTTCTTCCCCATTTCGCCTCAACACATTCTCCATCCTCTCACTGCATCCCAATCATCTCAGCCCCCTCCCTCCAAAAAGTTCTTTCTCCTCCCCTGCGCCCCATTACACTTTTTTCCCTCTCCTCTCTTCCTTACACTCCACTGCACTCTTTCTTATCATCCGGCCCTTCATCCATCCTCACTCATTTAAGGCAGTCTTTTCAAGTTTACCGAAGCGAAAAACGAGACAAATTAACCAGCATCTCCTTCCCATCTATAGGAAGCTCACCAGTCTCGGAACTAATTCTGCAGCTGATTAATGTCGACAGCGATGATTCCGAACCGCGGTCTAAGGTATGAGTAGGAAAAAAAAAAGATATAATCAGTGGGTAAAGATGTCCTATACTTCTAATAATATTGGCTGACTGAGACAGATAATGGAACGCTTAGTATCGGCGCGGACCTTGGGTGCAGTACTAGTTTCAGTGTCTTCTCGTGGAGCATTGAACAAACATCAGTATGCGAAGTTATTCATAACGTAAGTATCAGTCAAAAAGGTAAAAATTTGTTGAAAGTCGAAACATTATTGTATTGCTTTACTGTGGTGCCTTTTAAGAAGGTTTTATATTAGCTCACATTTTAGTAAAATATCCCCAAAAATCAACGAAAAAAATGCGTTGAATATCACTTGGAGTCAGAGGATTTAAGATTCATTATCATTTTAACTCGTCATGTGGAATATATTGCTTATTTATATTGTGAATGACGATATAGCTGCCGACACATTATTCAGCAGTTGTCTGGTGCTGTGTTCTGGAATTCCGAATATGGCAATGGAATCATTGTACGGTTTTATATCCAGCGAATTTCGGTTGCTTGCAAACATTATTAGTTATTCTTATTTGACATCCCTGGCGACATGAGAAAGGTAATACAAATGCCTCCTCATATATGCAGTATGCACTCACTGTATTGCTTTATGGATTGTACATAATTTCCCAGAATGTGTGTGTGTGTGTGTGTGTGTGTGTGTGTGTGTGTGTGTGTAGTCAGAATTAAGTGGCTACTTCAAATCTGTCCTTTTGCCTTGAATGACACAAAGTAAAAATAGACAACCAAGCTGAGATACTGATTTTCTCTCAGAGTTACGTGCTTCTTCGAACACTACCATGATGAATATTGTCATATCACATGAAGGCTATACCAGCCGTCCCGTACCTATTGCAACGCGTGCTTTGGGAAGCAAATACCTCCCTAAACAAAAACTGTTTCTGGACTTTTCAGAAAAAAATTCTGGAGAATATTCTTATTTCTAATTCCTAGGCATGGTTCGAGGTTTCTGTACAATATTGATTAAAGATCACTGACCGGATGATTAGATACTTTGGGGGCATTTCATGATGAAATATGAGAAATCGCAAAAACTAGGAATTCTAGCTAGATTATTTCGTTATCTGTCAGTCCACCTGCCACGCCCCAAACGTATCCTTATCACCCAAATCACTTCAGAATTATTACTTCACGTTTCAAATGACACTGGTTGCTTGTAAAACCAGTTAAATACAGGGCTGATTGTGTCTCGTCACTGCTTTTTTTGGAGGGGGGCTTCGAAATAAATAAATAAATAACTATATATATAGAGAGAGAGTATATATATATATATTGTTACATAGCCTATGATTTCATCATCCTTTGTGTAATTTTAACGTACAGTGTGCTGCCTGTTTGATCACGAGCGTGTTTTACCTCACTTCCCCCTTCTACCGTTATAGTAGAGTAAGTCGTTCTTTCTGTTGTTCAGAGAGGGATTGTCAACTCTTTGTCCCCATGGCTTCATTTGCGCGTCCTTCTTACAAGTTGTATCAAGCTCTGCTGGCCCCTATATAATGAGCTCAGTCTCTGCATTATTGCCACTTAGATCTACTCCTCATTTTGTTCACATCTCTGTCCTCCCCTGTACAGTTATTGTTGTGAGTGCTCAGGAAGTCTCCAACCATCTAGCAGCTGTGTAATTTGAGTATAACTGTTATTGCATTTTGTTCTTGTACTGTATAGCATAAGTTGTTAAACTGTAGGCCTAGTGAGGTTTTCTTAATTCATGTAAGGTTCTTGTTGTTAGCCATTGTTCATAATAGTTTGTATCTGTGATAATTTATCTTGCATTAACTGAACATTACCCAGTGTATTTTCATTTTATCAGGGCTGACTTAGATAAATTTACTCTGGCTAATTTCGTGTTAATAGAGGCTATTGCAGTTAACCATATATTTAACCTGTTTTTGCCATTACATTATCCTTATGAGTCCTGAATGTTTAGTTGTTAGTTTGAGCATTAAACTTTAACTTGTAATTTTACCTAACTCTTTTGTTTTGAACCTGGAACTTTACGGGACAGTAGTGATTTTTAGTATTCTCACTTAAAGTGTACATTATCTTTCTCTGTTCCGTAACATAAATTTGGCGACCTCTTATCAGGATATTCAGGATATTATCATAAGGATATTGCTCGATAATTTGTGACTGTGATTTATTCATGATGTCTACTATTACTACACTTGATGAAGCCAAAGATTTTTTGTCAAATGTGCAAACAGTGTGTGATGTAGAAAACAGAACAAAGAATGACCTTAAGCTTGTTGCTCAACAATTGGGAATTGCTGTTCGCTCTCATCATTCTAAAGATCAAATTGTTGACATGATTAATGAAAGCTTGTTTAATGTAACTCCTCCAAATGAGCAAACGCAGATTGAAATAGCTAAGTTACAGCTAGCCCTGCAGGAGGCTCGTGTGAAGGAAGCTGAATTTCAAGCACGTTCTAAGGAGGCTGAGTCTCAGGCTAAGGAGGCTTGTGCTAAGGAGGCTGAATTTCAAGCAAATGCTAAGGAGGCTGAATCTCAGGCTCGGATTCAGGAGGCACAGATAAAGGCTCAGGCACAAATTGAACTTGCTAGGATTCAGGCAGACCATGAGTATCGCATGAAACAAGGTGGAACTGGATGATCTAGCTCTGATGATTTTGATGTGGCTAAAAATGTTAAACTTGTCCCTCCTTTTAATGAATCTGATTTAACAAAGTATTTTCAGTTGTTTGAGAGGGTAGCTACAGGTTTTAATTGGCCCAAAAAGTATTGGCCAGTACTCCTTCACCGGTAAAGCTCAAGTAACTTATGCATCTTTGCCTCAGGATCAATCTGATAAATATGATGTAGTTAAGAGCTTCATTCTTAAGGCCTATGAGCTTGTTCCTGAAGCCTATAGAGTAAAATTTAGGACAACTTACAAGCAAGATAAGCAATCCCATGTTGAGTATGCAAAAATCAAAGAAGATCTGTTAAAGCAGTGGTTAAATTCTAAGAATGTGGATTTTGATTTTCACAAATTTAAGCAGATGATTTTGCTGGAGGATTTCAAAAGGTGTATTAATAAGATATAAGCCTATATCTTGATGAGAAAAGAATAGATAATTTGTCTGATGCTGCAGTTTTAGCAGATGAATATGTTCTCACTCACGAGAGAGATTCTAAAGAAAAAGGGAAAGCTGAGAGTAAGTACGTTGCCTCTACTCAGAGTACAGGTAACGGGAATGAGAATAAAGATGATGTTTCTCAGGAAGTAAATACCAGCTCCACCTCTAGATTTCAGAAAAGTAAATGTACTTATTGTAGTAAGCTTGGTCATACTACGGAGAAATGTTTCAGGAGACAGCGTGATGTGAACAAAAAGGAGTCTTTAAATATTCAATCAATTGGTCTAGTGTCCACCCTTGAGAGTTCCCAGAATTCTTTAACCGAGTTAACTGAACCTGCTTTGAGGGGTAACTTAAATTCTCATGATGGAGCTCCTCTTTTGAGCAGTAACGTGGGTAACACTCTCAAGAGTTCATGTGCTAATTTCCTGTCTTATGGTTTTGTCAGTCCTCTGGACAATAATGACAGGAAATCAGTTAAAATATATCGTGATACAGGTGTTTGCCAATCCCTTATGCTGACCAGTGTTCTAGGCTCTAATGTAATTCCTCTGATGAAACTGTAATCTTACAAGGTGTAGGGAATAATTACTTCTCTGTCCCTCTGTGCAGAGTGAATTTAGAGTCTGGTTTTGTTAATGGTTTCGTTATGGTTGGGTTGGTTGAGACACTCCCAATGTCAGGTGTAACTTTCTTACTTGGAAATGATATTGGTGGAAGTCAAGTGTGTCCAGCTCCTCAGTTGTCTAGTGAGCCAGTGGCTGCGACTCAGGATTGTGATGTCCCTGATGTGTTCCCTGCATGTGCCGTCACTAGGGCTAAGTCTAAAGTTACTGGTGATTTAGAGGATAATGATGATGAAGATGTTATCCTAGCTGACACTTTTCTTGCTAATTTGGACCACTCACCAGATGAGGCGGTACCCCGTAGTGTTGATAATTTGTCTCGTCAAGAGTTGGTTGAGTTGCAGGTTGCTGACCCTGAGTTGAAAGGTCTAGCTAACTCTGCTTGCAGTGAGGAAGAGTCAGCTGGTGCTTCTACTTGTTATTATATAAAGTCAGGAGTACTTATGAGGAAGTGGAGACCCCCAACAGCATCAGCCGACTGTGAATGGGAGGTTGTACATCAAGTTGTCATCCCTCGTGTTTGTAGGCAGGATATCATTAGAGTGGCTCATGATTCCAGTTTGGCAGGACACCTTGGAGTGAGGAAGACTGTGGCACGGATTTTGAAACACTTCTACTGGCCAGGTATCTTCAGGGATGTTTCCTGGTATTGTAAGTCTTGTCACACCTGTCAAGTTGTGGGGAAGTGTAATCAGACCGAAAAGGTTGCACCTCTAGTTCCCATTCCTCCTTTTGAGGCGCCATTCACCCGTGTGTTGGTGGATATTGTGGGCCCTCTTCCTAAGACTTCTTCAGGATTTTCTTATGTGTTGACCCTGATTGATATGGCTATTCGTTATCCTGAAGCCATTCCACTTAGAAATAGCTCAGCAAAGAACGTGGTTAAGGAAATGCTAGGGTTCTTCACAAAGTTTGGTCTGCCCAAGGAGGTACAGTCAGACCGGGGAAGTAATTTCATGTCAAATGTTTTCAAGCAGTCTCTGAAAGAGTTGGGCATCACCCAGATCACGTCTTCAGCTTACCATCCCCAGACCCAAGGAGCGTTGGAGAGATATCATCAAACACTCAAATCGATGCTCAAGAAATACTGTTTGGAACATCAGAAAGACTGGGACAAAGGTCTTCCATTCGTTGTATTTGCCGCAAGAGAATCTCCAAATGAATCACTGGGCTTCTCACCTTTTGAACTACTGTTTGGCCATGAAGTAAGAGGACCCCTTAAGCTACTCAAGGAATGCTGGCTGTCGGAGGAAGATGACGTCAACCTGCTGGAGTATGTGATGAAGTTCAAAGAACGGCTGTCCACTGCTTTACAGCTGGTGAGAGATAATTTAGGAGCTGCTCAGAAGATGAAGACTTGGTATGATAAGAAGTCCAGGTTACGCCACTTTCAGCCAGGAGATCAGGTTTTGATTCTGCTACCAGTGCATGGGCAACCTCTTCAAGCCAAGTTTAGTGGTCCTTATTTCGTGGAGAAGAAACTCAGTGATGTCAACTATGTCATCGCCACACCAGATCGTAGAAAGAACAAGCAACTTTGTCACATCAACATGCTAAAGTTATATCACAGGCGGGACGAAAATAATCCAGTCTGCACTGTAGCTGTTCCACCCGAGTCTGCAAGTGAAGCTCTCCCATGCAGCATGAGCCTGAGTGATAGTTTGGGGAAGAATCCTGATATCATGAATGATCTCCAGACTAAGCTTTCTCATCTACCTCCCGAGGAAAGGCAGTAGTTTTCGGCATTACTGCAGGAGTACCCACAAGTGTTCCGTGCCACTCCAGGAAGGACTACTGTGTTGATGCATGATGTCGATGTTGAAGACACAAAGCCAATTAAACTGCCTCCTTACCGTGTGAACCCAGTGAAAGTTCCTCTCATCGAGAAGGAGCTTGGCTACCTGTTGGACCACAAGATGATTGAGCCCTGTCAGAGCGAGTGGAGTTCTCCTGTCACTCTAGTCCCTAAGCCAGGTGGGTCACAGCGGCTTTGCATCGACTACAGACGTGTTAATCAGATAACCAAAACAGACACTTACCCTCTCCCTCGTGTGGAAGATTGCATAGACAAGATCGGAAAGGCTAGGTACATAAGTAAGTTTGATTTATTAAAGGGATACTGGCAAGTACCTATGACTGAACGTGCTAGGGAGATCTCATGTTTTGTAACACTAGGAAAGACTTGCATGTTCCGTAATGCCATATGGTATGAAGAATGCACCAGCCACATTTCAGAAGCTCATGAATGTTGTAACAGAGGGTTTGGCAGGGTGTGTTGTTTATATTGATGATGTATTAATCTTCAGTGACAACTGGAAAGATCACCTATGCCATGTCAGTAAATTTCTTGAGCGTTTGGTTCATGCTAATCTTGTAGCTAATTTATCAAAAAGTGAGTTTGGTCAAGCTAAAGTTCAGTACCTTGGGTATGTAATTGGTGATGGACATGTTGCACCACCAGGAGCTAAGGTTCAGGTTATAAGTGATCTTCCCAGACCTAAAAGTAGGAAAGAGCTACAAAGATTTTTGGGAATGGTAGGTTATTACCGGAGATTTGTTCTTAACTTTTCAATTCTTGTATCACCACTTACAGACCTACTGAAAAAGGGAGTTAAATTTGTCTGGACCGATAACTGTGAATCCTCTTTCAACAAACTTAAAGCTATCCTATTAAGTCAGCCAGTGCTTGCTACTCCAAATTTTGCTAAGCCTTTTAAGATGGCTGTTGATGCAAGTGATACAGGAGCTGGGGCTGTTTTGCTGCAAGAGGATGATCAGGGTATTGAACACCCTGTATCTTATTACAGTAAGAAGTTCACTCCACCTCAAAAGAACTACTCAACTATTGAGAAAGAGGTTTTGGCCTTGATTTTGGGTTTACAGCATTTTTCATTTTATTTGTGTTCTGGTTTTGACCCCATAGTCATTTATACCGATCATAACCCACTGAAATTCCTTAGTAAGTTTAAAGGTAAAAATCAGAGATTGACAAGATGGAGTCTACTTCTTCAGGAGTATTCATTAGACATACAACATGTCAAGGGGAAAGAAAATGTTATTGCAGATTGCTTATCTAGACTTTAGACAGATTGTTTTAGAGTAATAAGAAATTTCCTTTGTAAATTTCCTTTTCTTTGTGGGGAGGTGTTACATAGCCTATGATTTCATCATCCTTTGTGTAATTTTAACGTACAGTGTGCTGCCTGTTTGATCACGAGCGTGTTCTACCTCACTCCCCCCTTCTACCGTTATAGTAGAGTAAGTCGTTCTTTCTGTTGTTCAGAGCGGGATTGTCAACTCTTTGTCTCCATGGCTTCATTTGCGCGTCCTTCTTACAAGTTGTATCAAGGTCTGCTGGCCTCTATATAATGAGCTCAGTCTCTGCATTATTGCCACTTAGATCTACTCCTCATTTTGTTCACATCTCTGTCCTCCCCTGTACAGTTATTGTTGTGAGTGCTCAGGAAGTCTCCAACCATCTAGCAGCTGTGTAATTTGATTATAACTGTTATTGCATTTTGTTCTTGTACTGTTAGCATAAGTTGTTAATTTGTAGGCCTAGTGAGGTTTTTGTAATTCATGTGAGGTTCTTATTGTTAGCCATTGTTCACAATAGTTTGTATCTGTAATAATTTATCTTGCATTAACTGAGCTATACCCAGTGTATTTTCATTTTATCAGGGCTGACTTAGATAAATTTACTCTTGCTAATTTCGTGTTAATAGAGGCTATTGCAGTTAACCATATATTTAACCTGTTTTTGCCATTACATTATCCTTATGAGTCCTGAATGTTTAGTTGTTAGTTTGAGCATTAAACTTTAACTTGTAATTTTACCTAACTCTTTTGTTTTGAACCTGGAACTTTACGGGACAGTAGTGATTTTTAGTATTCTCACTTAAAGTGTACATTATCTTTCTCTGTTCCGTAACAATATATATATATATATATATATATATATATATATATATATATATATATATATATATATATATATATATATATATATACAGAGAGAGAGAGAGAGAGAGAGAGAGAGAGAGAAACAGATAGACAGATATTTGTGTGTGTGTGTGTGTGTGTGTGTGTGTGTGTGTGTGTGTGTGTGTGTGTTTCGATAATGTTAAGAATACAGTACTTCTATTATCAGCTCTTACACTGAAGTAGCAGTGTTGGTGTGTGCCTTCACTCAATACTGCACACGAGAATCCACCATATTAGCTCTTCTTTTGGCACTGAAACAAAGTATTTAACTAACTTCTTACTCACCTTTCGTTATCGGTTTTAAGATATGTTTCATTCAATTCACTTGCATTTCCTTATTCTCTTCTTTTAGTTCGTGATTTCTAGTACATCGCTCCACGTTAAGCTTTTCCCAACCGTATTAAATCACAGTAGGTAGCTGTAAAAGTGTGGGGAATATTAGCAAATTCCATTAGTGAGAAACGACTATTGTGGGTGGGAAAGGGTCTGATAGTGGGAGAGGAAGTGGGCGGGAAAGTGGTGGGTGTGGCAAGGAAAGATTGGGTACTTTGGTTGAGTAGTGCGAGAGGCATGTGGAAGGTTGGGTTGTGAGAGTGGCAGGGGAAGGGATTAGCGGCAATAGAGGCAGGGAACGGTTTGTGTGGTGGTATAAATGCGGTGGTCTGAATGATGGAGAAACAGGTGGGAGAGGCAGGGGGAAAGTCTATGTTGGTACAAAAGTGGTTGTGAGTGGCTAACACTTCGCTTTTTCCCCCGAATTACGTTTGTGTATCAACTTAATCAGAAAATATTTTTGCTGTACTGATAATGATGCTGACCCGTTACTGCGGCTGATGAAACAGCCACTTCTTTTCCGTCCCACTCCGAAATGCAGATGTGGGCGAGATCCACCTTTTCTCCAGAGGTAAGGTAGGAGGATAAAAGTCTAGTAAGAAGCTGTTGCTTAGTGAATATCCCCCTACAGAAAACGGCTTTAGATCTGTCCATTTTAATGATATGAACATTGTATATTTACCTTTGATAGGGCCACGTGTGGAGTGGCGTAGCTATGGAGAGGCCTGCGGTGGCCCGGGCCCCTCCAGTCGGACAGTTGGCACCCCCCACTCCCCCCCCATTTGAAATTTCGGTGTGTTTTCTTTCAGCCCCTCGGTTTCATGAAGTCTTCTGCTGTGGACTGGATCTGTGCAGTTTTGCTGTGCTTGACAATCCATTTTTCTCATATATGGCGATTAGGTCTTCAGTTGAATTAATTTCACCTTAACAGAAATCCTTGAAATTGGTCTGATTTGTTCTTCCTAGGTAAACTTATGTATGGTACTCCAGTAAGTACAAAGGAGTACAGAAGAAAGCATTTTATCAAAAGACGTAGTGATTCTTTAAGTGCTTATCTTTACCGAGAAGACTATGGGATCTAATTCTACTAGCTGAAGATTAGGACAACATAGCAAGAAGGTTCTTCTCCTTCTCCCCCATCAAACCCTACAGCCGAAGGCGGCAGGAAAAAGTGAGATGACCCATCACGCAGCACAGTAGAATAATATTGTCTTGTAAATAACGTAAACAGATTGAAGAGAATAAAGATATATATATATAAACTCAACCATCTTTTTCTGTAGGAGAAAAGTACTGTTTTTTTTTTTTTTTTATAATTTTACTTTGCTGGTTACTCACTGACATGAATTAGGGGAAATTTAATTAGACAGACTTACGCATTATTCAGGCGTGGCCATGTTTAACAGGGGACTTGAAGCTAGTCCAAGCGACTCTTACAGGTTACTACTGAACTGCAATCTACCACATTCTTAGGCAGTTTTTTCCCTTTATTGTGTGGTATAGTGAAAAAAAAAAAAAAAAAAATGTTTTGTTTCATTTGACTGGAAACGTTTGCCGCCAGTATTGTAACTGATACTCACTGTGTAATTCAATCTATCATTTATGAAGTACGTATCAACTATCATATTGTCATGTCCATCAAAAACTTTATGTCTTCGGATCAGATCTCCTCGTAGTTTGTCCTTTGATTAATTAAACAGCTTTTGCTTTTCTAGACATTCTTTGAAAGTTTGTTCCTTAATATAAGTATCATATTTGTTACTCTTCATCCTACTATCACTAATTTCTCGATATCTTTCTTATAAAACGGTGCCTGAAACTGAACACAGTATTCCAGATCTGAGCGTACTATGGAACTGTAATAAAGTGAGAAAGACATTTTCCTACTAAAATAGGAGTGCTCCGGATAATTTATCATTATTAACCAAATGAACTATCGACTTGGTTATAATTTCTTTGATATTATTATTCCAAAATCTTTTTCTTGGTTTACGTTTTCGAGTTAAGTATTACTGAAAGAGTACCTTACTTTTTTTTTTTTCCCCATTTTTTACCCCAAGTACTCCGTATTTCTCAGCATTAAATTCCAATGTCACCTTTGAGCCAAACTGAGTGAGTTATCAAAATTTCAATGAACTGTCAGCCTTAGGTTCGGTACATCGGTTCTCATACTGATTTTGTTTTTATCGACAAAAAAACTGCAATACTTTACATCACAAACCTTCATCAGTATCGTTGCTATAAATCAGAAACACGAGATCCAAAAATAAGCCTTTGACACTCCCCTGGTAACATTCATCCAGTTTATAACCTCATTAAATACAATTCTTTCTTGCCGATCCGTAAGCTCATATTCAATTCATCTTAATACATTGCCATCGATACCATATACTTTTAAGTCTTTCAGGAAGTAGTTTATGAGAACTTTATCAAATGCTTTCTGGAAACTGAAATACAGTAGATTAATTCACCTGATTAAGTTTCATCATACGAATCTATAATATCATTGAAAAAGTCAAAATTACTGTAAAGATAAAATCCGTTGTTCCAGGCTTCATGTAGTGAGGCTTTAATTATTTTAAACCAAATGCTTACCTATATCATATACAATTATGCCTTCCAACAACCTGACTGACTTGAATGGATTGCGACAGACTTCACTGGGTCACAGTGGAAGGAATTTCTATAATGACTCGGAAATTATTTAAATTTGACACTGGAATCAATTGCTGCTGATGGAGGAATGCAGGAAAACAATGAGCTATTTTTGATGTATTTTCTCTGATGGGTTAACAAGCGTGGAGAAGATACACAGTCAAAAAATACTCTCGTTTGAAAGAAACAGATGGGTCACGGGATCATTGTAAGTCTTGAGTTATTTTATTTTCAGAGATGTATTTGCAAGTTATTCTTGTCATAGTTGCATACCACTAATAAAAAGTGAATTGCATTATAGAGAGAAATGGGTCAGCAAGCATAGCGTCTGGTGGTTTCAGCAAGTACCAACTCTTCCCCTGAGCTCTTAATTAAAGTAGAAGCGATCTCATTTTGTCCCATTTTTCCAGCAAGCCTTCGTAATGAAAGCCTTTGATGCTAACGCTGTTGGAAGTACACTTCATTCAAGTTCTGTACACGTATTTACACTTGCTTTCTCTCATACCCTTTTTACTTCTACCTGCGTTTGCTTAAATCTGCTTTGATTATTTCAAGCGGTAGTATACCTTTTGACATCAAGTGCCCTCAGTAAAGCATATATAGCTACCAAAAGCTTGGATAAAAACTAACCAGTGCAGTGTCTTTCAGAGTGTTTTGATGTGTGGTTATTGTATGTAAATAAAATGAATCGGTGGCAAAGAAGAGAACGTGCTAAGATGCCGTACTGTTTCCGAAACAGGATATGCACGACAGTGTATCACAACACCGTGTGATGCCATTCAGAATGTAAAGTAGACTCACGAGAACAAATAACTGTTCAGGGAAGCACCTTTCCTACCCCTGTACTGAATACTCAGAGAAGAGGGGAGGGGGGATGAAACGAGCTTCACCCTCCTCTCCCCCAGCTCGCAACCCTCCTACAAACCCCCATCTAACCCTGTCTGAGTAGGCCGTGATCTAACCCTTCACCTCGCGGTCTTAACTGGTAGTTGCATCTGTGGCTGACCTCATACTGAAAACTCTTGGTCACACAATTATTACACAAACGTAAAACGTTAGGATGTGTAATAAAGTTATATGACATAACTATCAATTCCCTGCAGCGAGAAATTAATGCATTATAACGTTGACACTAAAATAAAAGCATTAACAACTGGCCAACCCAACCCACACGCATCGGACGCACTGCTTTGAAACACACACACACACACACACACACACACACACACACACACACACACACACACACCTTGCCCATACGCCTTCAAGCATTATTTAAATCTCAACTGTGAAGTTTTGCACATCTCTCTCTCTCTCTCTCTCTCTCTCTCTCTCTCTCTCTCCTTTTTGTCCTAACCTTGCACTGCGTCTAAGATCTTGCAATTTCTGTACACACATCGTTAGCTATAAATTTATCTATTAATCTTCTCATTTTCTGGCTTTTTTCTTCCTTGTCATTCCTCGCTAATATTTTGACGCTTGTTAGCATACCAACCTGCTACTCTCTACCGTTTTTATATGTTTTTTTTTTTTTATCTTTCCTGCCAGTCACCTTCTATGGAGTCTTCATTATAAGTAATGCCTCCCATCCCAGCTCCACACTAGATCCACTGATGCCTCATAAAAATTTTATCGTCTCACGATATTGCCTCTCCCACTGATACAGATCTCTCCCTCCACATCTTCCTTTCTCATTGTAAGTGATAATATCAGGTAAAACCTTGGCAAATCTGTAACTCCCGAGCAGGTCTTCCACTTCATTTTTTTTTTTTTTTTAATCAGGTGCTCTGGGAGTTCACATACAATTTATAGTACTGTTCTTGCACATATACTAATGGAGACTTTTTACTAATTGGTGTTCCATTTGAAAAACAATTTTATTGATGAAATGTTGTAAGAGTACCTCCCTCTGTTCCCGAATGTTATCATATTTTTGTCCATACTAGGATTATCAGTTATGCTTTCTGTTAAGCAAAACGGTATCTTTCTATTAAAGGGTAACTCTTTAAATGATAAACTTTCATACATTAGTCTCCCTATCTTGTATGTCTGAGAAGCACACGGACCCGGAGCTGGCCCAGACATTCCGACTGAGGACTGGAGGCACAAGCATTCTGTCTTCCATCACCTTTAGTGGCTGCATCAATATCAAGTCTTGGGAACCCCTCAAAACATTCCCTCACGTAATGTCTTGTTTAGGTGACGATATGAGCAATAATGAGTCGCCTAGGCACCTGAAGTCCACTGTAAATATTGGTATCGGTTACCTGGCCTACTGGGCGTGTGTACATTACGGTACTACTCTCCCCTACCCCCATCTCTCTCTCTCTCTCTCTCTCGCACACGAGAGCGTTCGCGCCTAGATTCACAAGATCCTAGCCGCTCTTTTACTAAGCGAGAGCAATAACCAAGTAATACGGAGCAGGGGGTAAGGGCAGGTACAAGAAGGAATCCAAATCTACTTTTCCTTCACAGAATAGCATATGAGGAGATGTCCGTAATCATATGTATAATCATACACTGTATTTCAGGACGGGTTGGTCAAAGTGGACATGACAGCCATGACCACTGCTGCCAGACATGTATGCTGCTTCCAAGAGCAAAACTTGAAAATTTTCACTCATCTGTCAAATCATTCATTTAACCTGCATCATCTGTCTGGCTTATGACTAAAGGTTTTTCTTGTAACTTTTCACCGATAGATTCTGTCATTAGCAGTTTAGTCTCTACTTACTGATATCCAAACAGTGAAGTGATTAAAACTGTATGGTGGGTGGGCCTTTTATGGACTACAGGTTAGCATAATATATATATATATATATATATATATATATATATATATATATATATATATATATATATATATATATATATATATATATATATATATATATATATATATATATATATATATCTCATTTTTATATTTAATCGAGAACAGATTTTACATACATGCCACATTCACTCAGGTGCGTGATAGGAAAGTATGAATGCACATAAACAGGGTGTCCCAGGGCTTTTGGCCCAAATTCCTGAAAGTGCTTAATGATTGGCAACTGTAATGAAGTAGATCATACTTTAGTAGAAAGCTGATGATGATAGAAGCTATCCATTTCAACTCTATTAGCAAACTTTTAACTATAAATTTTTCCCATTTAGCATATTATAGCATATTTAGTCGTTTGTTGTTTATGTTATATTCAGTAAATAAATTGTGATGAAGTGAGTAGAAATTGCCAACAAGTGAGGGAAATGACGTTTTCCCCGACTCCGCTATTTGTTTTTAAATATCCCATACTGTTAACCGTAACTGCTGCACCACTAAAATCCATGCAGTACATTTATGTCCCAAAATGACTCAATGAATCACTGCAGGTTATTACATGACAGTACACAAGGAAAACTGATATTGCCACGATCACAAATTGCATGTCAATGACAGACTAATAGGAGTATATTTACAATATGTAACACTTCATGTAAGATTAAAAGTGTCAGCCTACACAGGTAGGGAAAGAAACCTTCATTAATGAATTTCAAAGTATATTGTGCTCAGTACAGATTTATTTCCCGCTGAGAATAGTTGTTTTTTCCTAATTCTCTTTTTATCAGAAACAGGAAGAACCAAGGACAGCAACCCGCAAAAAGTTGCCCTATATTATGATACGTCAGTTTCGTGAAGTCTGGACACATTATGTTTAGAAGATGAAGTTAATTATGTACTGTAGCTGTAGGACTGAAGATGCCTGTTTACTGTTGCATTAGCGACCTGTGTAGGAAAAGGGTGAAATTAGAATTAAGTGGTTGCTTTGGGTTTGCCATGATGGGGTTTGGATACAGGCAGAGTTTAAGAGAACAGTGACCAAATTAACGGCAGTTGGAGAACAGTGAGAAAAGCTGTACCAAGCACGGATCTGTGGGATAGGTGTTGGACAAGGAGGGCCTATGCCTCCCTCCTTTTTTTTTTTTTTCCGACCAGTGACTATTTGAAATAAAAACATGTATTTTCAGAATATGTACAATAAATATTTTACACAAATGTTCCTGAACCATTTAAATGAAAACAGGGATATTGTAGTATTTTTTTTGGAAAATTGGTATTGAGTCAGCATTACGTCAAACTGGAGGCAATTCAGCTAGGAATCATGCCCTCACCCCCCTATTCAAAGAGCTGGATCTGGCCCTGATAGGCACAGATTGTGGGGCAAGGGGGAGGGCGTAGATTCCTACTGTTTTACCCAGACAAGTGATTGCTGGTAAAATAAGAGAATAGTTTTTTTTTTTTTTTTCCAAACTATTAACAGTAAATTTCTTACAAAAACGTTTAATATACCCCCGTATTGAGGCACTCCAACTCTGAGTGACTTAACTCATCTCCACTTCACACGACTTTTAAACAGACTCCACTTGAAGCAGAGACCGTGAAACTGGCGAAGCTTTGCGTCTGGAGATGAAGCAGTAAATATGAAGCTCACAGACCACGAAAGCGATTTAGTATCACTCTGCAAATTCCGAGGAAGTTTAGCACCGAACCTTCGAACTATTTTACGGGTGCCACACAGATAAGATTCAGAGGATAGTAATATATACAGTATATTCTTCCAGCATCTAGAACTGGAAATGTGCTTTAATACTGTATATATATCAGATGTTCATGCCTTATAAGGCTGAAATCGTTGCAGTTATTCCGGAGCATCTTATAGCTTTGCGTTACGCAAATACTGTGATAATGCAGCTCGTTCATTTTTATTTTACTTCTGTTAATAAATAAATAAATTTATTTTTTGCTTGATCTTTCCGCATGACATTGAACTTTTAGCGGAATCTACTCGTACCACCAATGCAGCCCGTCATGTGATGCACGTCATCACAGGCTATGCACATTATACCCAGCTCCTTACCACCATCCCAACCACTCCTTTATACAAACTTCACTCACTTTTCTGGTTGCCCTTTCGCCTTAGACATGTACTTTTCCTACAGCTCCCACCTCCATAACATACACATCCCCCAGCATGCCCCACTGCTTACCACCGGCCCATCCACTCCCTCCCACGTCTGCCATTTTATCTCACCCATTTCTGCTCTGATTTAGAAAATAAGGTCCAAACTGCCTTACCTGCCATCCAGTTTATTGTACACATATTAAAAGAAGAGATTTCCCCCTTCATGGTCCACCACCCTCCGTCCTCAGACCTAAAAATAAAGTGGGTCCACTCTCCACACTCTTCCATCACGCTTACTTCACCACCGCCGTCATCTCCATCCCCCGGCAACACATTCACAGGCCCGCCTCTCCCATCATCTCCTTCATACTCCACGTGGCTGTTACTCTGCATTGTTTGGACGTAAAAAAAAAAAAAGACATAACAACGGACACAAACATAGAAGCAGGGACAGAAACACAAAAACAATGAGTTTGCTAGATGATCGTGAACAGGTTGATAGATATATAGATAAGATACAGTAGGTAAATAGATAAATAGACTGATAGGTAGGCTGATATAAAATGAACGAGTGTGTGTGTGTGTGTGTGTGTGTGTGTGTGTGTGTGTGTGTGTGTGTGTGTGTGTGTGTGTGTGTGTGTGTGTGTGTGTTTTGAAGCATAATCCACTTTGAATATGCCGGTGCCCTCTCCTATCCTTTCGTGTGTGTGTGTGTTTTGAAGCATAATCCACTTTGAATATGCCGGTGCCCTCTCCTATCCTTTCGTATTGCCTCTATTTTATGACTCGCTTCTTCACCAGCAGTTTGATGTTAAAAATTTGTTGCCTGTAGTTGAATTAGTTTTATTAGTTTTTGTCTGCTGTTTAGAGGCTTTTAATTATTGAAGAACAGTAGTTAACCTTTTGTTATACCAATAATTTGTAGGCACCCCGACACAGAACACCAACAGAATTATGTACTTCGCTGTGAGACATCTGCCATAATCTAAGAAATAAATAAACAGATAAATAGATAAATAAAACTAATCTACGCTAGGACGAGATCATGGCGAAAGGGTTGATAGAAACAATGTCTACCACCTTTAAAACAGACTCCTATTTTTTTTTTCTTTTATGCACAAGATACTACCGGGTGATTGTATTATAAATGGAAAAGACTTCTTGCAGGCAGTGAAGGCTATATATCTATACTCCGGCAGCTCGATAGCTCTTACTCAAGCTTTAATCCTTAAGCTAAAGACACCCGTCCTAGTGAAAAACTAAGTAGTACAAAAATCAAGGGTGAAGACAGACGGACTGAACCTAAACATAAAACGCAATCCTGAGCAAGGGTTAAAGATGGTAACGTGAAAGCTTATCAGAGAGTTATAAAGGGTTGCCAGGAGTATACTGTAGTTACTATTTGTTCTTAGGCACACGTATCTTTTTTTTTTCTTTTTTTTTCGTGACAGGGAAGAACATGCTTTTATATTAGTACTTTCGCGCCAAAGACGTAGTTTCCATGTTAAACGTGATGTTAATATAGGATTCGATTCAGCGACTGTACTGAATTCTAGTATTGAAAGGATTAACTAAGTTCGTACTTAACGACTCCTGTTCCAAATGTCTCTATAGAGCTTAATGTAAGTGTCTAAAGGTGGCAAGAATCAAGTAAACCATAGGTCACCAGACAGAAGGGGTTAAAAGACTGGAATTCTTACCTTCAGATTATCGCAGATTAAGAGGATATTCACCCATATTCACACTGCATTGACCACAGAAAAATGTTTATATTATGTAAGGAGTAATAATAATGATTATGATAATATAAGTGATTGCGAGATCAGTGATGGTTTGTGAACCACTGCCAGAACGTTTTCGAAAGAGAGAGAGAGAGAGAGAGAGAGAGAGAGAGAGAGAGAGAGAGTCGATAAGATGGACAAGAATTGACGACAAGGATTGATGACTAGGGTTGTCGTCGTGCATTGGCACGATTTGTGTTTGCGGTATGAAAACACACACACACACACACACACTAGTGATGTGTCGTTCGTGAACTATCCGGCTCATAGAGCCGGCACTTTTAAGTGAACGATGGGAGCCGGCTCCCGTTTGGGAGCCATTTACTTTTTTCTTTATTTTGTTGATAAATTAATAAAAGAGAGAATGGTAGGATGGTCACTCCTTTGTTAAATACGACCCAGAAACACCGCTTCTCAGTCACTACTAAAAACAAGCAGTGTGAGACATCTGTTAGTTGCTGAAGATATTCAATGCTTGTAACCCTCAACTGTGCACCATCACAGAGTTGCCAGATTGGGCTTTACAAGAGCAAAGTTCTCCATGTGGACTTTGAGTTGAAAAATACTGTATGTGAAAGGGTAGTTTGATTCCACCAACTGTAAATGCTGAATATGCATAATCTTACTGGCATTGAGAATGTTTCTAGATGTTGGAAAAGAAAAATATATTAGTGGAATTCACATTTTTGTGACTGCATCCATTTTTTTTTTTTTTTTAACATAAGGTGCAATATTGCTAAATTGGGGCAAATTTTATAAAAGCCAGTGTGATACAAAATGAGGAGCCACTTTAGAGCCGAAAGAGCCGGCTCTCGTGACTGAACTGAGCCAAATGACAGCGCTCCCTTGAAAGAGCCAGAATTCCCATCACTAACACACACACAATCAAAAACATCAACAACAAATTACGGCAGTACAGCTGAACTGGACTGCAGGTCATAATGAGAACTTTTGAACGTTAAAACGTGCAATGCTAATGTGTTTAGCTGGAATGAGGCAGGATTTGGACTGTTTATTGTAAAATGAGAGGCAAAGGCAGTTGCTATGTCGCTCAAATGAATAGACTGTGGCAAAACATGTCATTCAGTGCGACAGTCAGTATTACGTCCTTTACCTCCTGACCACTATTAGTATTATATAGCATTAATTCGTAAGTCTAATTCTTGTTCAGGCTGTAGCTGCATTATCAGTTGTTCAGCCCTGCTTACCGGTAGGAATCTAGCATCGTTATTACACGTTTCATTGTTGTGATTTCTATTTATTTCTTGTTTTTCTTTAAGTAGGAGAAACTCAACGTTCGGTAAAATGTAGTGTTCTATCGTCCATGAAGAGCTGTTTGACATGCACATGAGCTATTCGTAATTGTTTTATATATACTTACTTTTTCATCTTGAATAATCTGATGCCTATTAGCAGTCAATGCCAAGTCTAACAATGATGCTCATTCTATTTTGTACCCTTGTCTGCCAGTCGGTTCTTTTTACTCGTACATCTTGATTTTTCCCATTTTTAATTCAGCCATCTCAGACTCCTCCATCCAGTCGTCTTCCTCTTTCGCCATTTTTTTTTTTTTTTATCATTTCTCTTCTTTTCCTCTCCTCTGACGACTTCTTCCCCTCCCTTCTTCCATATCTTCACCGTCATATCCTTCAGTTACCGCTCATGCATCTTCCTTCTTCTCCACTCTTCAGCGTCACGTAGAGCATGCATCTATGATAACTAAAATTCCTAACATCTGTGCTCAACGTTCCTCGCCTTAGTTATGATTGAAGATGTTATCCGTTCCAGCTCGTCACAAATTTCAAGCCCCCTCCAACTCCTCTTATATGCTCCAGGGGAGGTAAACTCATGAAGGCGTGTAATATTTATACAATTTTTTTGTAATCTGGAAGGAAACAGAAATTCCTTAGTAGATAGGCTATTTCCTTTTTTTTTTTTTGGTAGTATATTTGGCTTATACAGTACATCTTATTCTTGTTTTATGTAAGTGGTCTTTACACACTTTTTTTTTTTTTTTTTTAACTCTCACTCATCTTAAATATCAGGACCAACTGCCTAGCCCCTGGCTCCTACGCTCCTCATGGGGCAACGTAGGATTGGATGATGGATGGACCTTATTTCTTTACTTCTTAGAACACTCTTCGGATCCCTGGCCATCAGTGACATAGTGGTTCTGTGCATTCCTTTATTTACGTAATTACATTAATATATCAGCGGATATAAAACGATCTTCTTTTGCAAGAGCTATTATCTTAAAAATAAAAGTCGGCCAAGTAGAGAGGAATATTTCGTAATCCGAAATTCTAATTAGCTTTGCAATTGTTTCACAAACCCCAAAATGGTGTGGGTGCGTACATTGTAAGTTTAGTCTCTGTTTTATATGTTATATAAACATTTTTCAATCATTCATCATCCAATCCTACATTCCCCCATGAGGAACGTAGGAGCCCGGGGCTAGGCAAGTTGGTCCTGACATTTAAGATGAGTGACCAGCCTCGCTCATCCCTGAGTTGCATTACATGAGCAATAAATCCCAACCATCCCTTGGATATAAACCTACACAATCCGATTGAAGCGCCGTAATTACCCACTAAACCACCAGGGGCCAAAATATGGTTATATGGTTACCACCCAGCATAGTAAATGTTTTCCTGGTGTTCAGGAAACAAATATATATATTTTTTTAACCAAAGAAGAACAGAGGAAGGAAAATTATTTATGTACAGAAAACAACCATGCACTAGACTGCAGGTGTTCTCCATAAAAAAAAAAAAAAAACTATAACACAAACTTGAACAGCTATGGTATGACGAGAGAGGGGAAACTCTCTGGGAAAGCGAATTCCAAGGAGAAGCGCTTCGGTGAAAAAACAAATTTTGATAATTCCTAAAGAGAAAATGGCATATATTACGCTACTAGAAAATTTTCTGAAAATAATTATGTATTCTTATGGGGAACAGTGGCTCGAAGTTTACACCAAAATGTGTGATGTCGAAAATTCATACTGCATTTCAGTTTTCTAACACAGACGACTTTCCTTTGAATCCGCAACAACCCATACTCACTCTCAAGAGAGAGAGCACGAAAACCGCTAGTCTGCAGTTTTTAACGGCTAAGCATATACGTACACTTACCCTGTAATTATCGGCGTACAGTAAGTGTCAAATATAATGGGACGGGCCGAGTAATGCCGGAAAATGCGGTTGTGTTCTCGCACATACTGGCAACCGATCTTCAGACACTTATTGGATTAAGAGTGTGTTCATGAATATGCAGTGGCAATTTCAAAATGGTTTGAGGTGCTCAGTGCTGCTGAGGACGGTATTGAAAGATAGGATACCCCTGACCGTATTATTCTGGCAGTAACTGATGAATGCGCTGGAGAACTCCCAACATCTATGTTTCGCCAAGATACTGGCTACAACTGATAGAAGTCGTGTTGCCACACTGGTTGGGGATTAGGAACGGCACAGACGTCTGTCCCATCAGGCAAGAGCTTCACAGAGAAAGGCCTTGGAGAGGTATATCAGAGAAAGCACTCAGAAGGTAGAGGTTGCCTTCATGCAAATGCCCTTCGACTTACTTATCGAGCGATGAAGAAGCTCATCTGCACCAGCTCTCACATTAACTGTGTCTGGAAAACTGATGGATGGTTCGTGTCGGGTGGATGATACAGGGTTCACTGGGCTAAGTAATTTGAGTATCTGTTGTGTCTCCCCCCCCCCCGTGGCGGGGGGGGGGACAACCTGGCCGCACTATGAGGTGGTACTACTACTTTGCGACCAGGTTGTGTTAGGAAGAATACTGCCACCGTATTCCCTGCGTGTCGTAAAAGGCGACTAAAAGGGGCGGGGTGAGGGGACTAGGGACCCCCTCCTCTGTTTTTTAGTTCCTAAAAAGGGACAGGCCAGAGAAAGGGATGGGGGATGGAGTTATCCCCGTACCCTGAAGATTGGGTCTATGAATGTGCGTGGATGTGGTACAATTGAGGCTAAAAGGGAGGAGATTGGGAGAATGTTTGTGAGAAGAAAGTTGGATGTGTTAGCTTTGAGTGAAACGAAGATGAAAGGGAAGGGAGAATCTATGTTTGGAAGTGTGAATGGAAGATTGTCAGGTGTTGATAGAGGAAGGGCAAGAGAAGGTGTGGCATTGTTAGTGAGTCCGGAAGTACAGCAATGTGTGATTGAATGGAAGGAGGTGTCATCGAGACTGATGTGGGTGAAAGCGAAATTTGAACGTGAGTTGTGGGTGTTTGTGAGTGCATATGGGCCTGGTAGTGAAAGGGATGAACAAGAGAGGGAGTCTTTCTGGAATGATGTTGATGAGTGTCTGCAGAGTTTTGGAGCGAATGTGAATGTGGTAATGATGGGAGATCTGAATGCTAGAGTGGGAAATGTAGCAGTTGAAGGCGTAGTTGGTATGCATGGTGTGCCTGGAAGAAATGAAAATGGGGAACGAATGATAGCGATGTGTGTTGAGCGAGAGATGGTGATTGGGAATACGCTGTTTGAGAAGAAAGATATTTATAAGTATACATGGGTGAGACAGGAGGGTGGAAGGGTTGTTGATAGAGCTTTGATGGACTATGTGGTTGTGTCTAGGAATGTAATAGGAAGATTGTTGGATGTGAGAGTTCTGAGAGGGGAGGGTGGAGGTATTTCTGACCACTACCTGGTGGAGGGAAAGTTAAGAGTAGGTAAGAGATGGGTGAGAGCTAGGAGGGTTAGGTGTGGCAGGGAGGTTTTGAAAGTGAGTTGGATAAAAGAGAGAAAAAGATAGAGTATCAGGAGAAATTGAAAGATGAGTGGAACGCAGTGAAAGATCGGGAAAATGGCAGCGTGGAGGAGGAATGGCAGTTGTTTAAGAGTGCTGTGGTGGGGCATGCAGAAGAGGTGTGTGGTGTGAGACGTGTGGGTGGTGGTGTAAGAAAAGGAAGTGAATGGTGGTGCGAGGAAGTAAGTATGGCTGTGGCTGAGAAGAGACGTGCATATGAAGTGTGGCTGCAGAGGAAGGATGAGATGTCATATGAAAGGTATAAGGAAAAGAGGAATAGAGCGAGAAGGGCTGTGCGTGATGCTAAAGTAGCAGCAGATGAGAGGTGGGGTAGGCGGCTGACAGAGAATTTTCAACAGAATAAGAAAATGTTTTGGAAGGAGGTGAAAAGGGCGTGAAAGGGAGAATCTGGGGAGGAGGAACGAGTAAAAGCAGAGGATGGAAGGATGTTAATTGAGATGGATGCAGTAAGGAAGAGATGGGCAGAGTATTTTGAAAGATTGTTAAATGTAGAGGAGGAAAGGGTGGCTGAGATTGTGGCGGATGGAAGGGTGCAAGGAATAAATGTGTTGGGAGAGTTGAATGATTCTTTGATCACGAAGGAGGAAGTGGAGAAGGCAGTAAAGGAGATGAAAACAGGGAAAGCTGCAGGTATGGATGGGTGTGCTGTGGAATGCCTGAAGGGTGGTGGAGTGACTATTGTTGACTGGTTAGTAAGATTGTTGAATGTGTGCTTTGAGAAAGGTATGGTGCCAATTGACTGGGCAAGTGCTTGTGTGGTCCCGTTGTATAAAGGCAAGGGTGATAAGTATGAATGTACTAGCTTTAGGGGTATAAGTCTGTTGAGTGTTGTAGGTAAGGTGTATGGTAGAGTGTTAATTATGAGAGTTAGAGAGGGTACAGAGGGAGTGATTAGTGATGAGCAACGTGGCTTTAGGAGAGGGAGGGGATGCGTTGATCAGGTGTTTGCTGTGAGACAAGTGTGTGAAAAGTATTTAGCAAAAGGCAAGGATGTGTTTTGGGCATTTATGGATTTAGAAAAAGCATATGATAGAATTGATAGGGAGGCTTTGTGGACTGTTTTAAGATTGTATGGACTTGATGGTAGGTTACTAAAAGGGGTGAAAAGTTTTTATGTAAATAGTAGAGCGTGTGTAAGAGTGGGAAATGCTGTGAGTGATTGGTTTCCCGTGAAAGTGGGGCTGCGACAGGGATGTGTGATGTCGCCTTGGTTGTTTAATATTTACATGGATGTTGTTGTAAGGGAGGTGAATCCAAGAGTTTTAGGTGGTCTGAGTCTGGTAAATGTTGATGGTGGAGAGTGGAATCTGAAGCAGCTGCTGTTTGCAGATGATACTGCACTGGTGACTGATTCAGAGGAGAGATTGAGACAGTTGGTAGAGGAGTTTGGAAGGGTGTGTGAAAGGAGGAAATTGAAAGTAAATGAGAATAAGAGTAAAGTGATGAAGTGTACGAGGTTGATAGATGGTAGGGGGATGAATATAGTTTTGAATGGTGAGTTGCTTGAGGAGGTAGATTGTTTTAAATATCTAGGGTCACATGTTGCTGTGGATGGAAGAATAGATGCAGAAGTGAAGTTTAGAATAAATGAAGTAGGAAAGGTGCTGGGAGGAATGAAAAAAGTGTATAAATGTCGTTCGCTTAGAATGGATGTAAAGAGAAGGCTGTATGAGGGTGTTGTGGTACCAACTGCATTATATGGGGCTGAAACATGGAATATGGGTGTAGCAGAGAGGAAAAGTTTGAATGTAATGGAGATGAGGTGTCTGAGGAGTACGTGTGGAGTGACGCGTATGGATCGGGTGCGAAATGATGAAGTGCGAAGGAGAACTGGAGTTGTTCGGGAGATGGCTGGTAGAGTTGAGCAGAGGGTGTTGCGATGGTTTGGGCATATGGAGAGAATGGATAATGAGCGATTGGTGAAAAAGATAACTAGATCTGATGTGAGAGGTGTAAGGCTGAGAGGAAGACCACGAATAGGATTGATGGACAGTGTGAAGAGAGCGCTGGATGCGAGAGGGATGTCTGTTGAGCAAGGAAGAGTGGCTGTGCATGACAGAAATAAATGGAGAGAAGTTGTGAATGAATAAGTGATGATGCAGCCCTGAGGGGATATTCTCCCGCATTTGGTCTGATCAGCTAGTCAGGTCAGGTGCGGGTAAGGGGATGGGTCTGTTATGATGTGGCAGGGGTAAACCAGTTCTGCTGTCGGGCCCTGCTGCGGATGTCACTGATTGCATTGCGCAGTTGACCCTTGTGCGGTGTGGTGCAGTGAGGATCTGTCCGTTCTCCCCTTTGGGGCTAAGATGTGAATGAATGTGTTTGAATGGATGAGTAAATGGAGAGTGTGTCGTCCTGTCTCGGCTACCTCCCTTTCCTTGGGGGAAGCAGCTAAGGTATATAGATAGATAGATAGTATATGGCAGAATCCCTCAGTGGAGAGCTCCCTTTGGCTAATGTCCAACCACTAGCAGCTAGTCCACCAGTCGACAATGTTTTGCCTTTTACTGATGGAATAATAAAAAAAAAAAAAGTGGCTAGGTTGAAAAGTGGTAGGGCAGCTGGTGTCTCTGGCATTGCTGCTGACCTCACCAAAGTGGGGATGAAGCCATGATCCGGGTATTATATGCACCCATATATGCCGTTAGTGTACTGACATCATCCTACCTTACCAGACAGGGGGTTTGGTCATCCTTTGCTGGAAAGAGTAAGGCGATCAGTGACTGCAGTAATTACAATTGTGTGACGGTGCTTAGCGTGCAGGGTATGGTTCTTGTTCATGTGCTCTTGACGTGCATCCGGGGCCATTTGCAAAACGTTTCAGAAGCCTGAATTATCTGGATTCAAGCCCAAGAAGTCTGTAGTAGAACTTCAAGTTCATATGGAATGCCACTGCGAAATTTGGCAGTGACTGCTTGCAGAATGGATGTAAAGAGAAGGCTGTATGAGGGTGTTGTGGTACCAACTGCATTATATGGGGCTGAAACATGGAATATGGGTGTAGCAGAGAGGAAAAGTTTGAATGTAATGGAGATGAGGTGTCTGAGGAGTACGTGTGGAGTGACGCGTATGGATCGGGTGCGAAATGATGAAGTGCGAAGGAGAACTGGAGTTGTTGGAGAGATGGCTGGTAGAGTTGAGCAGAGGGTGTTGCGATGGTTTGGGCATATGGAGAGGAATGGATAATGAGAGCGAGTTGGTGAAAAGATAACTAGATCTGATGTGAGAGGTGTAAGGCTGAGGAGGAAGACCACGAATAGGATTGATGGACAGTGTGAAGAGGCGCTGGATGCAGAGGGATGTCTGTTGAGCAAGGAAGAGTGGCTGTGCATGACAGAAATAAATGGAGAGAAGTTGTGAATGAATAAGTGATGACGCAGCCCTGAGGGGATATTCTCCCGCATTTGGTCTGATCAGCTAGTCAGGTCAGGTGCGGGTAAGGGGATGGGTCTGTTATGATGTGGCAGGGGTAAACCAGTTCTGCTGTCGGGCCCTGCTGCGGATGTCACTGATTGCATTGCGCAGTTGACCCTTGTGCGGTGTGGTGCAGTGAGGATCTGTCCGTTCTCCCCTTTGGGGCTAAGATGTGAATGAATGTGTTTGAATGGATGAGTAAATGGAGAGTGTGTCGTCCTGTCTCGGCTACCTCCCTTTCCTTGGGGGAAGCAGCTAAGGTATATAGATAGATAGATAGTATATGGCAGAATCCCTCAGTGGAGAGCTCCCTTTGGCTAATGTCCAACCACTAGCAGCTAGTCCACCAGTCGACAATGTTTTGCCTTTTACTGATGGAATAATAAAAAAAAAAAAGTGGCTAGGTTGAAAAGTGGTAGGGCAGCTGGTGTCTCTGGCATTGCTGCTGACCTCACCAAAGTGGGGATGAAGCCATGATCCGGGTATTATATGCACCCATATATGCCGTTAGTGTACTGACATCATCCTACCTTACCAGACAGGGGGTTTGGTCATCCTTTGCTGGAAAGAGTAAGGCGATCAGTGACTGCAGTAATTACAATTGTGTGACGGTGCTTAGCGTGCAGGGTATGGTTCTTGTTCATGTGCTCTTGACGTGCATCCGGGGCCATTTGCAAAACGTTTCAGAAGCCTGAATTATCTGGATTCAAGCCCAAGAAGTCTGTAGTAGAACTTCAAGTTCATATTGAATGCCACTGCGAAATTTGGCAGTGACTGCTTGCAGCTTATGTTTATATCATGAAGTCGTTTGATTCAGTGAATCAAGAGGCACTTGGGGAAGTTCTGAGACTCCATGGGGTCCATGAAGGGATAATCTTATGATGGCTAGCCTGTATTCAGACACTGTGACTGCTGTCATGTGTGTGTGTGTGTGTGTGGGCGGGGGGGAATCTATTTCATTCCAGCAAGTTCTGGAATAAGACTGGTATGTATCCTTGCCTCCTCACTTTTCAACACATGTATGTATTCGATATTGGGCCAGCCTGTGAGTCAAAGTCATTATGGAGTATCAAATGGCAATTTTAACCCCTTCAATACTAGAGCTCTTCCTCAGATAAATAAAATCGTCTTGCATTATTATACCACTGACGCATGGTGGGACTTTTTTTCAAGTGTATACCGATATGTACCGATGAGAATGGATCGGGGTTTTCAGACCAGTGAGAGAAGGTATGTACACGTGCTTCAAAGAGTTATAGGGAGTCACCATGTTGAAGGGGTTAAGGCTACCAGTCATAACTCTGCTGATGATGCAGTTATCCCTGCAGAGTGACTGGGAACACTGCTGAGTGGTCTCAAGGCATTCCACGAAAATGTGAAGCCACTGGGACTAAAGGTCTCCTGGGCCAAGACCAAGGTCTAAGCACTCAGTGGCTTGTTGGATGAAGTACTATAGTACAGTCTGATGGTGCTCATGCAGAGGACACAGAAGCCTTAGATTCACTGTGGTAGTGAGATCCGTAACAATGGTAGGTCAGATGATATCTCTCATCGCATTGGTTTGGCTTATGGTATCAAGGATTAAATAATTTCGGGTCTTTTGCATTGTTGATAAATGTGTGGAAAGACCAAAATCGGCATATTCATGGCGCTGGTGCTCCCTGTTTTACGTTATGGCTGTGAGACATGGTCATTAAGCAGTAGTGCTAAGTGGCTTCGCAGGATAATGGGATATCACTGGTACGATTGAGTGGGTAACGAATGACTACTCCGTGTGACTGACTTGGTGTCTATTGTCCACACAATATGAGAATGCCAGTTCCAATTATATCCGCATGTTGCGCGTTTCCCTGGGGTTTATCCTGCTCATAGGATAATATCTGAAAAAGTTAACCTGAGGTTCAGGAGAGCAAGGGAAAGGCCGCAATACTCATGGCTGGACAAGTCGTTTGTTCCAGTCGGGAAATACTAATGGACGAAAAATTGTTGCCTAAAAACTTTCAGTGAGGGATCTTCGTGGGTGAAATCGGGGGGTAAGTGAGACAATGGATGGAGTTTTCATTGAGTGGGTGATTTAGCTGTCACTAATGAAGTCACCTTTGACTACAAGGATATTAATACATACTTGTTACTTAAATAATGAAACTGAAATGTAATATGAGATAGGAGCAACAGTACCTTTAAAGAAGGTTAAATTAGCATATAAGAAACAAGTGGTGCCAGGCACAACAAACCTCGCCCAAAGCAGTATTTTATTGCTGTTAAGTAATGACTTGTTTCTACCATTTAGTGTCAGTTCACAATTAAAGTTTAAGGTAAGGGTGCAATTGTTTTCAAGTCACACATTCTGAAAATCCGTGATCTTGCAATTAATCTTTCAAGTTCACTCAAGGTCAAAGCTCATGCTGCCAAATGAAAACCCATATGAGACTTCCTATAACTTTGGTTATAGTAAATATCTCTACCATGAGTTTCGTGTTATAACCCCCTGAATATCCATGACCTTGAGTTTGACTTTTCAAGGTCACATACTATCAAAGGTCAAGGTATCAATTAAAAACCCATATGGGATTTCCTATATGTTGATAATAGTCAGTAATTCTCTGTCTTCAACCAGTTTCGAGTTAAAACCCCTTGAATATCCGTGACCTTGAGTCTGACCTTTCAAGGTCATTTAAGGTCAAAGGTCTTGGTGGCAAATGAAAGCTCATATTACGAGTTCCTGTATGTTCCTAAAAGCAAATACGTCTACAACTATTTTCAAGTTACAGCCCTCTGAAAATCCATGACTTTGATTTTGACCTTCCAGAGTCACTCGATTACCTCCAGAATTTAATAAAATTCTTTGGGGAGCAGTACCCACATATCCTGAAAGTTTCATGTAATTTCATTCAGCCTTTTTTACGTAATGTTGCCAACAAACAAACATACAAACAAACTCAACCAAAAATAATACCTAGTCGGACTCTGTCCTGGCAAGGTAATCAATATAGACATACAAAGGAAGTCCATCTCAACAAATGATGTAGCCCTGAAGAGACGAGGAAGGGGCCCGGTGTCACGGGGGGATGTGATATTATGAATTAAGAATGCTTAGATGCTGCTTGAAAATAGAGACAAGGAATTGCCTTGTGGAAATCAAGCAGTAAGTTTTACTTTATTCCGGCATATTCGCCAATTCTCTAAGGACGAGAATTTATAAATTTTCTCAACAGTACACAGCAGAGACTGATTACTCACGTGTGCTGTTTGTTAGTACTGTTAGACTCTTGAGAAAGTGACTCCACCCCTGACAATCAATAACTAATGCTAATAATGATAAACAGGATCTTGCTGGTGCATTAACTCTTGGCTGGCACAACGGATTTAGAAATTGATATGAAAGAACTGGCCTAAGTACCAGTTGTGAATATGTAAAGCGTTTGTGCAAACTAGGAGCGGGAACTAAAATAAGCATAATGTGGAGAAATAAAACAAGAGTTAAACCACATGAAGCTCAAAGAAAAGAGCTGTAAATTTATTGATTACAATTAAATAAATTTACTTTACTTGAGTCTCAAAAAAGAACTCAAAATAACAAGGAGAATACACTCACTTGCTTATTCAAAAGCTAAACACACTTAAGCCTAGAAAAACGAAAAGAAATACTGGTCAGTGGAGGGGACCCAAACGAGTAATCTGGGCGCCTATGATGAACATCAAAACGCTGCTATTCACTAAGCCTGCTTCGCCAATTCACCGTCTAAGTGGAGATTCAGGAACTTGCTGTACAACGGAGGTGCTGCTCTTCGCTGGGCACAAACGGTCCTATTCTCGTGACGACTCAAGGCTGACTAAATTCAAACTATGAAAGAGGCAGGGGCTGGCCATGTTTGCCAAAAGTATGGTGTGGCCTAGCTTCAAAGGTCAGCGGAGAGAAAGTGAACGATATATGCTCACAATAAATCACTCAGTGAAGGCACTAATGTCATGCATAAGAATTCTCACTTGTGAAACAGTGAAAAATGTTCTGAAAACAATCCCAATCGAGTGAATACGAGGACGGTTGAACTGAGTGATGCACAGTGGGAATTCCACTAGAATTCGTGGTTTTCTCACTGATGCACAATGTCACGAATTTATATAAATAGGCTCACGCGAATTCGTGACATTATGCCCCATCAAAATCAAATTATTCTTCAGAAAAATTTTCGATATACATATATACATCCTAACTCAGCCACACAAGATTCACACCGTGGTGTGTGTACCATCCTGCTACAGGAGAAAATCACTGTTGCCCATGAGCGTGAAAACCTCGTATTTACTTTAATAGGAGGAAGCTTGAGGAAAAAACTCCATGACGACAGTGAAAAATCCTGTACTCAGGTCAAACTGAGCGAAAAGTTCGCTACATTTACATTAACAACTAATTGTTATGTAGCGTGATGTATGTAATACATGGTGTAGGTGTGACAGTTGTGGTGTTAATGTGCCTACGTGTAAAATTATATAATACAGGTCAATAGTAAATAGAGATGACGAGGCAGAAGAGTAGAGGCGGCAGCATGCGGCAGAGATGATCAGCTGATCTGCACAACAATGCTACACCCGCCAGCTGCACCTGCGAAAGCAATTAAGGTGGAGCATCAAAAGTGTCAGTGCTACAACAATTTTTATCAAATTACAATTTCCCTCTCTCTGCCTAGCAGTCAATACTTATGTTACAAAAAGTACACTATTATTTTGGTAATGGATACATTATTAACCAGGAAACACAGTCCTTGGATTGCTCAAATCTCTGAGGACCCCTGTAGTTTATTCGTTAAACCTACATTATTAACCAGGAAACGTGCTAGTCCTTGGAATGCCCAAATCTCTGAGAACGAGCAGTTTCCTGGTTAAGCCTACATAATTAACCAGGGAGTGTGCCACTCCATGGATTGCTCAAATCTCTGAGAACGGGCAGTTTACTGGTTAACCTAACTCTACACTTACAATTAATGACAGCAAGCTGAGAATCCCTACCAATCTTGGACAGGTCACATTTTAACACTCAACGTGGGTGTAAACACTCATGTGGATAATGTGCATTCTCCGGGAATCCTCAGAGAGGCCCACAGCTTGAGATAGTCCACAAGGTAATTCAAACACAGCCTTGGATTGCCTCTATGGGGTTCTCGAACTTCGCTCTTAACCTATGGTACATATGTATGTACGGACCCTGGACATGATGTGTCCTGTGGGGCCAACAGGCGAGACATGAGATCTGCATCCACATTACCACTGCCCTGTCTCTCAACTGACTCAGAGATTAAGAGTGTGGATTCAAACGGCACAGGATGGACATGTCCCTGATTGGTGGTACGTTGACACACATTGCAGGAACGCACAAAGCTATCTATTTCTTGTCCCATTCCTGGCCAGAAAATGTCAGCACGGATACGGCCATGGGTTTTCCTTTTGCCCAGGTGACCTCCTGAGGCTGAACAATGACCCCATTCTAACACTGCTTGGCGATACTCAGCGGGATTGACAAACTGCAGTCGAACCTCACCCTGGGGTGTTCGTGACTCATGGCAGAGCTGTCCTTGTTTATGAAGAAACCTGGCTTGACCTCCCTGTGAATACTTTTTCACTCTACCCTTTTGTTTCTTTCACACGGCAGCAAGTGTCGGGTCAGAATGTTGTTCTTGAACAACATCTTGGCTACAAATCAGATCTTGCGACAATGCAATGGTCACAGGGGTGACACAATTTGGAGCTTCAGCAATGGCTCGCGTTACTGCAGCCGAAGTCTGAGTAGCATCATCTACGGTGCAACTATACTTGGCACCTGGAATATTGCCTACAATAAGGTCAAACAAAGGTTCTGGCATGACAACTGCAAGTGTCGTACCATTGTAAAATGGAGATGCCACCTGGATACATGCCTCAGGGAACAATCTCACTGATCCATCAATAAGCTAAGCTTGGATCTGTCGACCTGTGTACTCCTCAGGCCAAACCAGACTCTGCCTGACAGAGCAACCTGAGGAACTATTATCTCTCAGGACCTTCACGGGAATGCCTACCACAAACCCTGGGTGAACAAGGAAAGCACTGTTGCCTGTGGGAAGGCCTGTGGAGGAGGCAGCCAGCCACTGATGAGGCTGCTGAATGAATGATGCGGCTAACATGGTGCCCTGAGAATTAGATACCTGAGGGGTCGTACTCACTGTATGGGGAGATGGAGAGTTGACCACCTGTGGAGGAGGGTTCACTGTCGCTGGGGGACTAGTGAACTGTGGGGAAGTACCAGTACTACTAGGGACGACACCACCGTGCTGCTGTTGACGAATGAAAGCTGCGTTTGCCTCCTGCCTCCGATAAACTGGGGCTGTTGCAGAAAAAGATAGTCCCAGTGGTCCATTGCATGGCTGATACTGCTGCTGGTTAGGGTACTTGTCATACCACTTCCACTCAGGTTTCTTGGTATTTTGCCCCTGATCCGTCTTCTGCAGTTTGTTTAGACCTTGGCCATTATTCTGAGAATGGCCTTGATGCTGGGGTTCAGTCTGAGACGGTTTCCCAGATTTGTCAGCAGTGAAGAATGCATCAGCCTTCTCCACCATTTGGCTGGCATTCCTTACCTGGCAGATCTCAAGCTGAGCCATAAGCTCAGCAGGCCACGACTTTTCTAGCTGCGTGCACAGCATAAGGTCAATTATCCCCTCTCGCGTGGGAGGAGTTTCATGTTTCTCCATCCACTCATCTAAGTAAGCAGTAAGCCGATCAAGAAACTGAACAGCAGTCTCCTTTTCTTGTAAACACGCCCTCATAAACTGACTCCTGGCGTTGTCAACAGTGAGACCGTACGCTTTGATGAGTGCGGCCTTCATCATCTCATACATGAGATTGTCTCCACTAATTCTTTGGAGGATATTGAGGGCAGGGCTCTCAAACAAGCTAAGAGACTGGAGCCGCTTAGCTGCCTCATCCAGCTGGTACAGCAGAGCCATGTCTTCTAAACGAGCTATGAATGGCTCGATTCGCTCGCCTTCCTTGTATGGAGGAAGCCTGATGTGTGGGGTCACCAGAACATGTGTAGGGAGAATGCTCGTGGAGCTTAGGTTAGCCGCACCAGATGTGTCTGAAGCCAAGGAGTCTCGCTTGAGCTTCTGCATCTCAAGTTCATGTTTCTCACGTGCCTCACGCTCGGCACGTTCGTGTTCTCGTTCTCTCTCTCGTTGTTCTAGCTCGTATTCGTGTTCTCTCTCTCGTTGTTATTGCTTATATTCGCGTTGCTTTTGCTCGTGTTCACATTCTCTTTCGCGTTGTTCTCGCTCGTGTTTGCGTTGTTTTTGCTTGTGTTCACGTCCTCTGTCGCATTCCTCACGCTGTTCTCACTCATGTTCGCGTTGTTCTCGCTCATGTTCGCGTTGTTCTTGCTCATATTCACGTTGAATTCTACTCTCTTCACGAGCATAATTCTCATGTTGCTGCTCATAACTAAACCGTGAGAGGACGTAGTCCTTCATTTGTTCGAGGTCACTAAGCCCCATATCTTTGCCTTCCTGTACATATATATTAGTAGTCATGATGCTAACTCAATTAAGGTTGAGTGGACTAAAGACTAAATACTGACTGCTATATTGCAGAGAAATGCCAATAACTGAGGGTAAAGAATATAGGCACAGATTAGTGGTTACCAGTTTTATCTAGTTAAAATGGTAAAAAAAGAAAATTTAAAAAAGAAGCAACTGACTGGGGAAACTATTACGTAAAATTAATAGAAGTAAATCAATAACCACCAGCAAGATAATGCCTATAGACTTTAATGATAAATACTTAGGTGTGAGTGAGTGAGTATTATCTCGTTAATTACTTTAGACCTAAGAGTTAATATCCTGGAATGAGGTCGCCAGATGTCACAGAGTGATGTGAATTTAGGAATTAATAATGCTTAGATGTTGCTTGAAAATAAAGACAAGGAATTGACTTGTGGAAATCAAGCAGCAAGTTTTACTTCATCCAGCTTACTTCGCCGATTCTCTAAGGACGAGAATTTATAAATTTTCTCAACAGTACACATCAGAGACTAATTAGTCACACGTGCTGTTTGTTAGTACTGTTAGCCTCTTGAGAAAGTGACTCCACCCCTGACAATCAATGACTAATGCTAATAATGATAAACAGGTTCTTGCCGGTGCATTAACTCCTGGCTGGCACAACAGATTTAAAAACTGATATGAAAGAACTGGCCTAAGTACCAGTTATGAATAATGTAAAGCGTTTGTGCAAACTAGGAGCGGCAACTAAAATAAGCATAATGTGGAGAAATAAAATACAAAGTTTACATTAAGCTCAAACAAAAGAACTGTAAATTTATTGATTGCAATGAAATAAATTTACGTTACATCAGTCTCAAAAATGAATTCAAAATAACAAGGAGAATACACTCACTCGCTCATTCAAAAGCTAAACACACTTAAGCCTAGAAAAACAAAAAGAAATACTGGTCAGTGGAGGGGAGCCAAACGAGTAGTCTGGGCGCCTGTGATGAACATCAAAACGCTGCTATTCACTAAGCCCACTTTGCCAATTCACCGTCTAGGTGGAGATTCAGGAACTCGCTGTACAATGGAGGCACTGCTCTTTGCTGGGCACAAACGGTCCTATTCTCGCAACGACTCAAAGCTGACTAAATTCAAAATATGAAAGAGGCAGGGGTTGGCCGTGTTTACCGGAAGTAGGTCGTGGCCTATCTTCAACGTCATTGGAGAGAAAGTGAATGATATACGCTCACAATAAATCACTCAGTGAAGGCACTCATATCATGCATTAGAATGATCACTTGTGAAACAGTGAAAAATGTTCTGAAAACCATCCCGATCGAGTGAATACAAGGACGGTGGAACTGAGTGATGCGCAGTGGGAATTCCACTAGAATTCGTGGTTTTCTCACTGACGTACAATGTCACGAATTAATGTAAATACGCTCGCGCGAATTCGTGACACCTGGAAAAAGTTAATTTGAATGAGATCAGAAGAGCAGTGAAGGGGCCAGGAAGAAAGGCAGTGAATAGGCCTGGATGAAGGGAAGTGAAGGGACCAGGGGCCTAAATGAAGGGACGCGAAGGGACCAGGAAAAAGAGGCAATGCAAAGACCATGAAGAAGGGCAGTGAAAGGGCCAGAGGTGGGGCGACGAGAGTACTAGACAAAAAAGTGACCACTGCCACAGACGTTGGACGGTTGTCTCTAATCCCTGCTTGGTTTTGCCACGGAGCCAAACGCGGTGTGTCCAGGGTGATAATTCAGACATTGGCCATATTCTCGTCAGTTTCGGAGGGTCCTTGGAACGCCTTTTTTTCCAGGTTAATTCTGCATATGGCAGTTTAAAACTCTCACTTATATTTTTCATGTAATCTGTGTCGATATTAAAAAGATACAAATAACAAAAATGACCATACCTAGATGCAGTATACAAAATATACCAGCTAGATGAAAGCAAAAGAATGTTTCCTAAGCCAAAGAAAACACAAGGCGCAACAGTTTTAAAGGGTCAGCCCAAGCAACACCTTCGCTACCTCTTTTCCGTGATTCCGTGAGGGAAATGGAGGTCAATAATGATCCTCTTTTACTCGGTGGCCTTCTTCTGATTTAAGCTTTGCTATTTGCACACGATTTTATTTAGCTTAACAAAACATCCTAGTAGTGATATGTGAAGGCTTTACTTAACCTCTCTAGTTCGAAAAGTTTCTCTAAGCAGAAAGTTAGGAAAAAAACAATGAAAGAAAATTATCCTTGGACTGAACAGGGTAACCAGTTGAAGAGTAGAATGTCCGTCATATTTTATTACTATACTGGCAAGATGGCCTAATTCAGTTCAGGGGAGATTTCGCAAAAGAGAGGAGGTTTTCTATATTTCCTTCATTGCCTCTTTATCATGAAGAGTATTTTTAGTGATACGAATAAGAGCTGCAACGACGGAAGAGTATCTATATCTATATTTATGTCTATCTATTAATATCCCTAAAAATAAATAAATATATAAATAAATAAATATATATATATATATATATATATATATATATATATATATATATATATATATATATATATATATATATATATATATATATATATATATATATATATATATATATATCAAATAGTTGAGAAGGGAGAATAAGTATCCGACTCTGGGCAAAGGCTTCTTCAGGGCCTATCCCAAGGTCCCGTACCCCTCCCACACACCTCATGTCACCACATCGACGCCGACACCTACCATCCATATTGAATACATGTTAAGGTTGTTTCATACAGGACTGGTGTACGGGTATTAACGGGGGTATTTTTACATGTCGGCGGGTCTTCCGGTAGATCAGTAAAGTCTGATTTTTGTGAAATTCAGATCCTTAAACTATTCCCTGCCCCACCTGGGATTAGATCCTGGGCCCATTAGGACTGTATGCTGCCTCTCCACTGCTTTAGCCACCACCTATATGTGGCTGGCGAATGGCTGGGAGAAGCAAGGAGGTGAGAAGGGAGGAAGTAGTCAGGAGGATGGAAGCAGCGGAAACAATGAGAAGGTCAAAAGGGGAAAGCCCCAGGAATCGGTAAAGTGTGTGCTATAATGCTGAAGTATGGAAAGGAGACAGTAATAGAATGGACATGGAAGATGTGCAGATTGGCCTGGAAGGAAGATAGAGTCCCCAGAGGACTGGAAGTCAGGTCTAATTTTATTCCTCTGTGCAAAGGAAAATGTTAAGAAATATGTAAAACTCTATTTTCTACAACAGTATAAAAGCCTATTTTTTCTTTTTTTTATTCCTTTGTTTCTTTTTGCATTTTTAACTCCTTTTATACATATTTTATATCAGTGTGGTATATCATCATTACCCGGACCTCCTTTCCCACCCCAGGGCAGGTTGAGGAATAGCAATGTCCAGACAGCCCAAATTTGTCCAGTCCAATGGGCCACGCTTCCATTCAATCATCATTCAAGCCCCCAGAATACTGACTGTATCGGATACGCCAAAAACATTCAGTGCAGTAAATGCATATATATTATTGTATTTATAACTTGCTTTCATTTATAACCTACACCAGCCGACTTTGATTTTATAATGTGGAGTCTGCTTGATAAATCAGGTTGGCGGACTCGGCTCTGTCTTCTTTTTATTTATGAAATTGTAGATTGTTATACTGAGCTAAATAAAACTTTGAATTTGAATTTGAATTTGAATGTGAAAAAAAAGTGTGTGGTAATGATAGGGATATTTGCCTTCATAGTGCAATAGGAAAAGTATGTGGTAGGATACTTATTGACGGAGTTAGGGAAATAGTAGAGAAATTATTTGGAGAAGAGCAGGGAGGTTTTAGGAAGGGTAGAGGTTGTGTATATTAGATATTCATCCTTAGGTCTTCAGTGGAAAAGTTTCTAGAGAAAGGAAAGAAGTTGTATGTTGCCTTCATGGGTTCGGAGAAAGCATATGAGAGTGAACAGACAAGGAATGTGGAAAATATTAAGAATATATAGAGTAAATGGGAAGCTGTTGAATGCTGTGAAGAGTATGTGTGAGAGTGCTAAGGCTGCAGTGCGTGTGGATGGTGAACTGAGTGAATTTTTCTATCTGAATGTTGGACTGAAACAGAGATGTGTCATGTTAATCTTGTTGCCAACCATGCGAGCCCAGAAATGTTGTTTTTATCGAAGTATTTTTATGGAAATATGACCATTGGGGTCTAGATTCTCAGAATCACAGGGATCCTGTCATGTATATGTCGCGCAATTTGTGTAAATAGCATAATTTAGTGCTAATTATGCCATGCTTAAAAACTGTCATATCTTCCATATAAATACACTTACAGATATAATCGTGGTGTTTATACCCATGTTTTGTACCCTTAGGAATTCACAAAACAAGATGTCAACCTCGTATCTATGTTTCAAATATGCACAATGTTTGTAATTATTATTCATTCATCAGTAATTGCCAATCTCCAATTGCTATCAAGTAACTTCTTGGTTAAAAATAATTTCAAGGATAATGCTGTCTCTTTCAGATGGGATAATTTGTATTTAGGCCTGTTTCAAGAAACTTACTAATGCACATTGGTCGCAGATCTAATATCGTGGTCACGTTTAATTAATGATGTGACGACTAGAGTATCACCGTTACTTCGAAACTATTCATGATAAACAAGTAAAATTGACTAAGTGCTTTTTTGCAAATCCTGTCAAAAAAAAAAAAAAAAAAAAAAAAAAAAAAAAACTAATCCTCTTCGTAAATTACCTCTTCTTTCCCCCATCTTCATCATCTTCTTCATGAATAGTCAGTAGACTGTGACAACTATTCCCAGCCTCACAGTGACAACATTTCGTGCAAGACAAGCCAGCCGATTTGCAGTTGCATTTATTTTTCCTACAAGCGGTTGCTGCGCTGCAGCTGTAGCTAATGATTTCAAGGAATTGTGCTTGAGGTACTGGTTGATCTGCCATACATGGCATTATTCCTTCTTGTCTGATTCCCCAGTCATAGTTCGAAATATCATTTGCATCAGGTGGAGGGTCGTCTGTGTGAGAAGCTTTTCAGTGCTGCAGTTACAGATGAGCTCTGAACGTGAGGAGGAAGAGATTCTTATCAGTAGGGGACAGCTTCTTGAATGGAGGTAGGTTCGTTTTTCTTTTATGATGTTGTATCATGCCTTATTCATGGAAGAGACCTTCTTTTGTCAATATAGTGCCAAGAAAAAGGCATGGGAAGTTCTCTGAATGTTATCATAAGTTGCACCTTCTTCACCACGAACCGGGTCTAAACCAGGAATGTTACTGTTTAATAACACTTTTAAGCCAGAAATCTTGCCTCTTTCACAGGGAAATTATACTGTGTCACGGCCAGACATTGCATACATTCCAAGAAGGTCCAGACATTTGGCTCCAAGCTGTGCTACGGTATCACTGATGTCAAGGAATGTCCCATCCCATTTTTCCATGTGTATGGAGCACTTGTTCGAGAGATCCTTTTTTCCACGCCCAGTGCACTGCCAAAAGGAAACACATCACTGCAAGATGTCCCTTATCAGATGGTGACACGGCCTTGTCTGGAGGAACTGGTGGGTCAAGTTTAGGTGGGCCCTTGTAGTACTCACATTGTTGATATTGGTCTGTTATATGGAGATATGAAGCCTCAGACATCTTTAGTCGAGGTATCGTGAGCTGCGTCATTCCAGCATTTCCTAGCATCACGATGTCTTTTTGGATGTTGTGTGAACTCTGTAACCATAGCGTAAGTGCTCTTCTTCGCACTGGGGGTGTAAATCATAAGATCAAAGTTATCTCCACAGCCAAAGATAAGCCCATGCTCCTCAGCAGTGAGGTCCAGTTGCTTGTAGAATACGTCAACATTCTCTGAGATATATGATGCTGTTGATTTTCTGAATTGCAAGACTTCGTCGTACGTGGTTAATAATCCGTGTTCATTCATGGTCTTTATCAGCTCAAAACTGCCGTGTTTGTGATGTTTCACAGCATGACCTAAGGCATTCTGGTTTCTTATTTTATTGATGTGCTGTTGGATACATTGTGCTAATGTAAGAGATTTTGTGACCTTTCCATCTGAGACGAAGACAGAAACGAGACTTAGAAGAGTCTCACTTGTGTCTTCGACAGTCTTGAGGAACCATAAGTCATTCAAGCCATAGTAGCGAGGTTGAGGAATGCTTCTTACTGCAGGTTTGATCCTCCGTCTTTACATATGTGTCCATAGCATCATCTTCAGTAGACCTTGAATACAAATTTCAGATTTTTTAAAAATAAAAACTTCCTAAATCCAATGGCAGTGTCACAGCCTTTCATGTTTGTAACATCCTCACGGGAATAATTACACAGGTGGACTAATATCTGCTTCTTTGACAGGTCTTCGGAACCTACTACATATAATTGTTGCAATTCAGCTACTGTCCAACTCTGGTGCATGTCAGCTCTCATTTTATCAATTACATATCTCAATGCCTCATCAACAATGGGTTTCCATGATTCGGCATTTACTACATTCATGGGGTTATGACGAAATCTGTCATATCAGCGAACATGGTACCGCTCACCATAAGTAGGTAAGTGTGTGTGTACACTTCAAGCCTTACAGATATCTCTCTGTCTCAATCATCCTGATGTTGATCACAAGTATAAGACAAAACTTCCTTGAATGTGGGCACCCCTTTCTCTCTATCTTTTGTTTCACATTGCTTTACTGGATCCCAACGATCTGGATGTTTGTAATCTTTCTGGAAACACTCCTCGCCACATATCAGACAATCTCTTCTGAACTCAGAAGTCGTCTTTACATGAGATTTTAAACCTCTAGCAGACTAATATGTCCTTGGCACTTTTTTTTGTTCTTACTAACAGTTCTCTGATTCCTAGGTCCTGATGTATAGTTAGAGTAACATGACTTATGAGAGCGAATTGTTGCCGTTTCATCTTGTGACTCCACTAACTTCTCCAATTCAGAGGGAAATGAATCATCTTTCTCCTTGCTTCGGGAGATAATAGTCTTTATTCCATGAAGCTTGCATTTACGCCATAGTCCTTTGCCATGACAGGGAGCAAACAAGAAGTGCTTCGCCATAGTGAATCTGAAAGTAGACAAATTAACAATTCAGTCTTCATGAGGCGACAGATTAATTACACCACAATATTTTGATTATACATATATATATATATATATATTATATACATATATATATATATATATATATATATATATATATATATATATATATATATATTCATTCATTCATTCATTGCCAGACGCCATGTATCCCAAACGGGGTGGCCAAGGCTTAGAGTTAATTGTTTTACAGGGAGGGGCACTAATCCTCCACCAACCCCACTTGACACGTAGGGAGAACGTTATGCCAACAGCATCTGGTGTTCTCAGGCGGTCACCCATCCAAGTACTAACCAGACCCAACGATGTATA